>NW_019272049.1:1378305-1391824 GCF_002738345.1 Cucurbita maxima | reverse complement strand
TTTTTTTTTTTTTTTTTTTTTTTTGAAAAGATTTTGATTTATGCTCATTTTTTTAAGTTCATCCTAGAATAGGACTTGTTACTGGCCACAAGTCAACGTAGGTTATTCTCGTTTCTAAGAGTGAAAATTATCCCACAAGTCAACTACAGGTCATTCAGTATACTTTGTCCTCACTCACATGTTTCTAGAAAATTTTTAGAACGTTCTAACATAAAATTATTTCAAGGAAAGCAAGCTGAATTTGCTGAATTTTAAAATTCATGATCGAACTACCAAAAGCAAATATCTTAATTGAAATAAGTTTTTTTCTTCTTAAGAAAACCGTAGTTTCTATTGTGGGTTCACGGGTTTATGTGTAAATAATCTAAAGTAACTAGTCAATATTTAACCAAGTTTCTATGGAAATCGACCTTGAAAAATTTTAAGTACCATATAAATTGTGTTTGTATGTACACTTGCGTTCAACGGAGTATAAGAACAATTTTAGGTGTGGTGGACTAATCAAACATTCTTATGGTATCAGAGTTCTCTCGGTTTAACAACTCAGATCATTTCTTTTCAATGGCTATTGAATCCTCTAATCTTCTTCTCCACCACCCCTGTTGGCTTTGACGCCGTAGGGGCAGTCTTCATGGCTGCCGCAGGTGGAGCCGATTGATTACTCTTCGGCTCCACCCTATTGAACTCCAAATCACCTTTCGTCATACTCTGTACATACAACCTTACATTTTCCAACCCAATCGGTTTTCCCCTTGGCCAATATAGTCTCTCTCATTTTCTTCCCAATTAACCCTTCATCCTTCACCGAAACCCTAATCTCAGGATCCTCATCAGTGTTCTTTTCAAAAATATACGGAATCTCGACAAGCCCATCAACCTTTTGCAGAGATTTACCTTCGGAATCTAGGTGCCGCACTGGCCTATTTACCAACCAAGTTGCCGCCGCCCTTCCTGCCAAAATTGGCTCCTTCGCCCAATGTGGCGACTCTTTCGACTGCCCTTCTCGCTAAAATTGGCTCATTCGCCCAATGTGGCGACTCTTCCGACTGCCCTTCTCGCTAAAATTGGCTCCTTCGCCCAATGTGGCTACTCTTCCGGCTTCAACATTGTCTTTGTCCCTTGCTCTAGGTTTCCCCTTCTACTTCTTGCGGTTAGACATATTCTCACCAGAGCCAAGGCAGCATCATCGCTAAGCGACAATCCCTCTTCATGGGTTAAACATATTCTCGCCGAAGCCAAGGCAGCATTGCTGCTGAGCGGCGATCCCTCTACAATTTTCGATGGCCAAGAAAGAGTTTCTCTACGCCTTCTCTGAACCAGGTTGTTGACATCTTCACGAAAAGTGTTTCTCAACCTCTTTGAATTTTTCAGATTCAAGCTTCACGTTCGTTTAAATCCGATGCTTAGCTTGCGGTGGGGTGTTAAGGATATTTAATAATAAATTATAGTTTACCATATATATTATATTTGATATTTTATTATAAGGCAAATATCTAATATTTGCGTTATTACCATAAGTATCTTTCCATTTATTGTTATTTTTATTTATTACTATTTCCATATCCTTGTAATTTATTTGATTATAAATAAGATAACTTTCACACCATCTAGGTGTGGTGGATTAATAAAAAATTCTTATCTTCTTTACTTGACACCCTCACATGAGAAAACCCTAGATTTTTTTCCATCTCTCACGCCCGACTTCGTGTCCATTGGTCTCCCTCCCCATTCATTCTCTTTCTCTTTCAAACCCCTCCCTCTCCCTCTTTACCTACTAAGGTTCGATACGGCAACAAAGAGTGGAACTGATTATCAATTCATTCTCTTGGCCAGCAAAGCTAATACATCGCTCGATAGTAATCATTTGTGTGCGTCATGGTGTTCCTTAGCTTGGTAATTATTTCTTCCATGACGTTATCTACACTATACGACGTAATGAGTCTCGATGGGGTGGTTGTCGGCGTCGTGCTCGCGTCATGAGGTAACTCAACAATCTCTTCTTCTTCTCTCTCGTTTTCCCTCTTTATCATGTTATTTTTCTTTGCAGGTGGATTCTGTGAGGTGCGGCTGCAGGTCACTGGTGTATTTTTGGCGTCGGGAAAACGTGTAGGGCGAGGGTGAGGGTGAGGGTGTGAGAATTCTAAAGAGTAGTCAGAATTCTTGCCACCTTTTTCCGGCGACCTCATTTTTTTTTTTTTGGATCCTTACAATTATCCTGTACCAATGATGATGCAAGATGAAATTCATGATGAGTACTATGCATACATGACTCATTTGTGTACTAAGACATGAATGAGAGGAAGAACGAAATGATTCTTACTATATGCTTGTAACACCAAAAAAAAAAATGGAGGAAAGCCACCTATGCAAGACCCAAAGGATACAAGGAAGGAAATTATGAGGATTAAGCAAGGAAATGAGTCTTTGTAAGTCATTTATATAGCATAAGAAGTAATCTTAAGGACTCAAGACCTTTGGAGAAGGATTGGGAATGAAAGCGTAAGCTAAAAGGACGAAAATATCATTTTTCCAATTATCAAGGATTTTTCTAGATTTTTAATTTCTTATCTAGAAGGAATTTCAAGATGTTCAAGAAGGGAAAATGACCGAGAAGGGATGAATAATTTTTAGGAAATTATGGACTTTTCGAGAAAATAATAATAAAATATTCGGAAAGTGCAAATTACCAAGATACCCTTGAAGTTAAGGATAATTACGGATTTGCCATTCTGCTCAAGAATCAGAACTTTCACAATGCCTTCTGCACAAAATCCTTCGAATCTCGAATCTCAGCCGTTGGGTCGCCTCCAAACTTGGATATATTCTAGAACACTCACGGATCATCACATCCAACGGCTAGGATTCAAAACCAAGGTCGGTGAGGCTCTGATCGGAGTAGATATTTTCAACGAATTTTTCAGAAAATCCAACCGAAATTTACGACGATTCTGGAGCTCCCAATGTCGGTTTAAGTTACCCCTATAAATTCTAAAGTTGGGGAAATCGTTTGGAACAAGAATAGAGCAAGGTCGAGCTCCCCGTCGTTGGCAATAAGTGTTTAGATTTTGGGTCTCCTAGCAAGTCTCCACCATTTCCTTTCAAACTTGTTCCTATAGCTTCTAAACAAGATCACCCACAAGCTCTATAAAGGAATAAAGTCCTGAAAGTGCCTAAAAACCATTCCCTCAATCCAATTGAAGAAATTCAAGGAAAACTCTAAATTTCAATCCAAGGATACACAAGAATTTGCCGATCAAGGATGATCCCAATAAGTTTCTGCACTTCCAAGGAATGTTTCCATAGAAGACTATGAAGAGAAATAACCTTAGGAACGTTCCGAATTGAAGAAAATTTGTTTTGGGTTCAAATTGGGGGTAAGTGTCGAATTCCTATCCACGGCCTCTTTTCCTTCAAATTAAGGATTCCTTTAGCTTCAGAGGAAGAAGATGAGTAACTTTGATGAAGGAATTGTTAAATGAAAGTGTCTCACATCGGTTAATTTAGGAAATGGTCATGGGTTTATAATCAAAGAATACACTCTCCATTGGTGTGAGGCCTTTTGGGGAAGCTCAAAGCAAAGCCATGAGAGCTTATGCTCAAAGTGGACAATATCATACCATTGTGGAGAGTCGTGTTCATCTAACAGGAATCAAGTACTGAAACATCGTAGAACAAGATACCCAAGAGATCGAAATTCAGAGGTGTCGGGTAACTTGCAGACCGAGAGTGGTTCCTCAAAATTAAGATCCCACACTCAAAGTCGTTCCTCCAAACCAATTCCTTTATCTTGAGGGAAGAACAAGGAAGATGTTTTGTGAAGAAATCGAGCCTCAAAAACCCCTAGAACCGGCTACCCAATAAGAAATCTTATGTTTTTACTCTGGCGATTAATCATATTTTGGACGAATTTTTGGAGCGAATATCTTAGGTTACAATCCACGAAAAGCTATGAAATCAATTCCTAGCTCTTCCTTGTAACACCCTCTTTAAGTTTTATGAAGAAAACGAGGGTAGAATCGGCGTGATCGAAGCTGAGGAGGGCGAGTTTCAGACGGCGGCGCTTTATGTCGGCCGCGTCTTCCTCCCGTCTGGAGGAAGAAGACGATGACGTGGCCAGTTCAGTTGAACCGGCCTTGTCAACCCAAAACTTGACCTTCCCTCAGTTTTTCTCAATTTTAACCCCCTTACAGACTAGTTCTCATGAAAAACTCTATGGTTCCAGATAGTAGACACAATAAGGAGTCTGGGAAAGGAAAGTTGAGGTAATTCGAGTACCGGAAGCTGAAGAACGGAGGTCCCAAACGTCGACAACGAGGTAAGTAGCCACCATATTCTTTCTGTTAAGAAATACTTGTTGGAATTGCTTGAATTTCCATATGAACCCTAAACTAAGTATGAACTAAGGATACATAAAAGAAAAACCCTAGGAACCGTGAATTAAGGCCTTGAACCAAACGAATTACTTGAAATTTAGGTAACGTTATAATAACCAACTAGATGAACTCCGTTGCCTATCAAATTTTAATACTGAGCATATTATAGCATGTTGAGTTTATATATCAAGTTTGGTGGTCATTGTACAAGGAGAAGTAGGTAAACCAAGAAATAGTGCAAAATGACCATAATGCCCCTAAGGATATCTACCTACCATGATCTAGATGACCTCAAAATGCTATGAAACCCTTAAGTATATCTTATTTAATGATGTTTAATGATTTGGTGAAGTTTGAAAGCCATTGGAACACGTTAAGTAGCAAAACCAAGAATTATGAGTAAAATGACCAAAATGCCCCTAGGACTACTTATGAGATTTCAATGTCTATACGTGCTTCGAATGATTTGATACTTCTTATAAGGTTGATTATTAAGGACATGAAGATAAGTTTGAGGTTTCAAGTTGATTGGAGAAAGTTTGGAACCTAAACCAAGTTGGGACCCAAGAACCATCTAAAGGAAACACCACAAGACTCTAGACTCTGCTAGAACCCTCTAAAGAACTCCCTAGGAATCTATGACCTTCTAGAACAACTTACGCTAAGATGGGTTCATATGATTACAAATGAAAGTTACAACTTATGCCTCAAGGAAAATTAAGGACCTTAGAAGCTTACCAGATTAAGAACCAAGAACAACAACACACAAGCTTTACAACTACCCAAGTAAGAAGAATGCTAGGTACCACTCAAGGACGAAGGACCAAGGTCCCCAAACTCAGAAACTCAAGAATGCTAGGTAATAGTCTAGTCATGTCCAGAGTGACCTGTCGTCTTCAACTCTTTTGTTTTAAAATGTTTTGTGTTTGTTCCTTATTTTGTGTTTTAACCATTATGTCGTATTTTAAATTAGTAATGTGCGCGCACTATTTTGGTATAATGTAAATTATGTTTTAAATTCTAATGGTTTTATTAAGAAGGAAAAATTTACCCGCCTTTTTGAATCATCGTGTCAGCTCGGTCCTTACAATCCTATGATTTTAAGTCACGAGAACCTCATGCATTTATACATGCCATGTGCATCAGGATACTTTCCTGCTATGTTATGTTAGTACGGATGCATAAAATTAAAGTAGTACGGATGCATACTTTCTTGCCATGTGCATCGTAGTTCTACTTGGTTGGATTTTTTTTATTTATTTTTTTATTTTAAGAATGGGCATAAAATTAAAATGTGCTTTTAGGAAATTCCTTATACGGTACATATATTGCAATGAAAAAGAAAAAGACAGTAATTTATGGTCATCGAGAGAACATATAACGATAAAAGATCATATTTGGGTTCCACCAACCTTATTTGTGATGGTTGATAACCTTATTTAAAGCCAACCTCCTAGATTATAACTAAGAGAGAATGATTGGTGTCAACCCAAATACTTATGACAGTACAAAGCAAGCACCTCACAGCGGCTCTTGCTTAGTCTCATACTTGAAGTTGTAGCAATTGACGGCAGTATAAATGCCATCATCGTAATAATTAGTCACTTGGTCCCCATTCATAAGAGTGTCACGTTGAGTATACGAATATGGGACGTCGCAATGACCTTTTGTTGCGAGTAGACTCACTCTCACCCTAGACATGGGTGGCACAGTTACTTTGTATACGGTCTCTATCTCAGATGATTTTGATCGAGTTTCTCCCCATGTATATCCACCAGAAAACTCAGCAGACATTTCAATTTTTCCCTTTGCAATCAGTGGAATACCTGTTTGAATTGTTGTCTTTACACCGAGTTTAGCAGAAACAGTGGAAGACCATGTATTATTCTCAGAAATCGTGTAACGGAGCTTGATATCTATAGTGTTTTCTTTATTGGAACTATTGCTAGCATCTCCATTGGCCATGGTGATCACATGTTGACCATAAATTCGTGCATCCAAAAGATGAAATATGACATTATAGATGCTTCTGGAAAGAACCAACTCTTGTATCTCCAAACGTGCTTCTTTAGTGATGGTGGAGACACCAGCATTAAGACAACTTGTCTTACCCTCCGTTGTGAGCCTCTTGCAGAAATGATTGTTACCTAAATTACGAAGCGCCACAATGTTGTTCTCAACTCTTACGGGCCAAAATAATGTATCTTTGTTACTTGCAGTGGTGTCATTTGAATCTGCCCAAATCCAATTTGAACTCCGTCTCCAGAATTTTTCAAAGTGGTTTGACTTAATGCGAACATTTCCATCATTTGTGGTTGAAACTTCATTTCCCACGGTTGGGTCTCCAATATCATGAGAAGAAAATTGGAGATATGGAAAGCCTTCAATCCAGCATGCCTGAAGGTAACTTCCATTGTCACCTTTAAATGCAACATGTTTGGGTAAAACATAGAATGATTCCCAATCAATAGCAATATGAAGATCGCAGAGGTTGGCGTCTGGAGTTGAATACCCCATATACAAGCACCTATCCCGAGCTAGGCCGTCCCTCCAACTACATGTATTGTAGCCAAAGTAGACATGCTTAATTCGATAGGCTTGATGATCCGGATCAAAGATGGGTTCAAACAACGTGCACGCCCAGTTGGATTGATCTTCATTTGGTTCATCAGCTACTGCAACCACATATCGAGTGTTGATTGAAGGACAAACCCAATATTTGTTGTTGTAACAACACCTGATATTCACGTAGCCTTTGCCAACTTTAGCAGGCTCCACTTCATACTTTGTGTGAGGGGTCACCACATTATGTGCATCGTACTTGATGTATCCATGAATTTGAACATCTTCCTTTACGTACTTCAAATACAAGTCATCTGCCTTGGATTTGAAAGCCACGTACCTTGGAAGAACCATTTTCTCCTTTCTCTTGTTGTTCTTAGCAAGTTTTCACTCTTGGTGGGTGTGCTTTAAAATTAAAACGAGAAGGGCTATTTATAGATAAACTTTATAACTGAGATCAATAATTCAAAGTGGAGAACTATATAACAATATGACATTAAATGAGGTAGTTGGGAAGATAAAATTAATACCTATCGAAGCTAGAATGAGACTTTTCGATGAAAAACTATCAAATCAATAATTGATTGAGTCTGTCATTATAAGACATTAAACAAATCAATATCTCATGAAATTGTTGTCTAAAATTATAGAATAATGTTTTAACACGAACGGATACATAAACAGAAAAAAGAAGATAAAACGTAATTAATACATTATTAAGAGCTTAATTTTAGTAAAATGAGGCAAACTGAGATAATCGAAGCATATGGTCTAATGGGTATCGTTCCAACGGTTAGAAAATGTTCTTGAAATTGTCGATACATATAGTTTAAAGCTTCATACGGATTTTTTTTCTCTACTCTCTCCCACTTTAGCAGGCTCCACTTCATCTTTTAATACGGTTCTTCATTTAAGGCTTTGTACGCTCGGTTTAATGTCACTAATTGCATACCTACTTTCACTAAAATATTTATTAATGTTTCAAACTTTTACCATAAGAATTTATTATCGAAAATAAAAATTGGGACAGGTGTACCGAATTTATTAACTTTTATCTTAATAATTAAATATAGCTTTCTAAATAAGACTTTATCAAATTTATATTATCCTTTCACATTTGAAACTTCTACTAAACACATATTCATCCTGGTCTCCTTTTTAATTTCAAACTAAATTGACATGGGTTCACACATTTGAATTTTTTTTTTTTTCTAGAAAAATCCAAACTCGAAATTAGCTCAATTTTAGATATTTCTATTCAAACTTAGAGCTTAGATGGAAGATGATTTAGGATAAGAATAGAAGCTCGAGATTGGTTGAATCAAGCCAATCTAGCTTTTATATTAAGAAGTGGGTCTCCATCAATTAGCCTCAAATCAACTCCTACGACTTCTAAATAAGTTCAGAACCGAAAGTAGCATAAACATGTTTCTCCAATTTAAGTTCCATCCAGGAAGGAATTTTTTAAATTCTAATTAGAGGCTACAAGAAAGTTCGTCCTCCAGAGAAGTTTCATTTACTTTCTAAGACGCCAAGAATGAATTCCATGATGACCACAAAGACAAAAGAAGTCAGGATCGGAACTAATTAAAGGACGTAAAAAAATGAGTTTAAAATGGATGAATTATGAAAAAACTCCAAATTCTTCACCCAAGATCCATTAAACACATATTTATAGATATCAACAGTTTTGTGGCAATAAGAAGAAAAAAAGAACTCCGTTAAGATTTTAGGTCCTTAGAATAGAACCAAGGTTAAGATTTTGAAATCTATGACATGATCTCATAACACAAAAACATAACATAAGGGCCTAAGTTCTCGGGTCAAGAACAAGAACATGATCAGAAAAGAGTGTGGTATCCTAACATACCTTACCGACACGACATGATCATTCAAGTTTCCTCATGTTTTTTAAGTGAAAGAAGGAAGCGGACGGAGGATGGAAGCAGATCTAGAGCTGGTGTCCTATAATGTCACTCCGTGTTTTAACTATTTGAATATTTTAAAATGAATTATTTACTAGACCAAAAATATTCAAACTTTCATTTTTTATTTGTAAATAAATTGTATTTATGTTTCGTGTTAAATGCGAAAAATTTTACCATCCTTTTATTTAGTCTTTTATATTTTTTTACTTAGTTACGCTCCCGTCAAAAAAATTGAGTCATGACATAGTTGTATTAGAGTAAAGATTCTCTAAGAAAGTACAACTTATTACGACTAATTCAAAGAGGAGAAATTATGGTGCATTACATTTTGTAACTCGTGTTCTTGTTCTTCCATTCATAATAAGTAAAAACTCATTGAATTGGTACTAGAAATTCTTGAGTGTCTAGGGACATAGTACACAAACTTAACTTTGCTCGTATTACAAAGACAACTTATTAAAAACATTCCCTAAAGTGGCTTTTAGATTACTCCCCATGTAAGACTGACATAGAACTTGATCATGACATCTTTCTAATAATACATGACATAGAGATCTCATCTAGAAGAGGGAAACATGAGGCCCATTATGGCATCCTACTCATGAGACATTGTAAAGGGTGTCATAATTATGCTTATCTAAGGCAAGTTGTCTGTGACTGCATGTCGAATGTTCCAATTATGCTTATCCAAGACATATTATCCATGGCCGCATTCTGGTTCCAACCCTTTTACTTGTTTGTTCGATTGACCTTTACTATTCTTTTTGTGTCATTACGGAGTGTAAAACAAGTCACCAAAATTATGTCTGCATTCACTAGAGCTAAAATTTCCCAAAATGTACTCTCAAGGGACGTAACTTGTTGTCAATTCTTTCTACTAATGTTATATGCTATCATAGTCGTTGTAGTGTTTTAGTGTCACTAAATGCATAACTACTTTCACCAAAATATTTATGATCGAAAAAAACTTTTACCTTAATAATTAAATATAGAAATAAATAAGACAGCTCGCATTAATTCAAATTTAGATTTTCCTTTCACATTTAAAACTTCTACCAAATACATATTCATCCTTGTCTCCTTTTAAAATTCAAACTAAATTGACGTGGGTTCACACGTTTAAATATATATATATATATATTTTAATAGAAAAATCCATACTCGAGTTAGGTGAATCATTTTTTTAGAAAAATTCCAAAACCGAGTTAGGTGAGCGATTTCAATTTCTTAGGAAGATTTGTAAGGTTAGAAGATTTTTAAACTCCATATGGAAAAGGAACTTAAAAAGATGTTCAAGAATTGGAAAATGATGACATAAAGGAGTAAGAGATTTTTAAAAAATTTTGTATTTTTTTTAAAATAAAATATTGAAAATGTGCAAAATTACCAAAATACCCTAAAGTTCAAGTATTTTATCGGAAAATTTTAAGAATGGACCAATTAGATATGGCGGGCTATAGATCCAATGGTCAGAATTCAAAGGTAAAGTTGGCAAGCAGATAAAAGAGAGGATTTTTTTGACGAAGTGTCTGAACAGAAGTTCGAAATTGGTTGAATCATGCGAATTTAGCTTCTATATTATGGATATGGAACTCTAACGTTTTCGATAATCAAGAAGTTAGAGTCCATCAATTAGCCTCAAATCAATTCCCACCACTTCTAAATAAGCTCATTTACAAGTTTCGTGCATGATCCGAGAGCTGATAGTAGCATAAACATGTTTCCCCAATTTAAGTTCCCCTGTTGAAGAAGGGAGGAATTTTCGAAATTCTAATTGGGGGCTACAAGACAATTTATCCCTCCAAAGTAGATTGATTCACTTTCTCGAACACCAAGAATGAATTTCCATGATGACCACAAAGACAAAAGAAGTTAAGATCGAGAGTAATCGAAGGACTTCAAGAACGAGTGTAAAATGGATGAATTTTAGAAAAACATCAAATTTATCACCCACTTTCCATTAAACTCAAATTTATAGATACCATAGAAACTTTCATAAAGAAATTAAAAGCTAAAGAGGCATGTATCGCTCTACCCAATAAACTCCATAATCATATAGAGAATAGTTAGCAAACTCAAAATTGGGAGCATCCACACAAATTCATTATTTAGCTCGAGAGGAAGAAAGTTAAGAGATTTCCGATGGAATCAAGGCAAGATAAGGTCTGGATCACACGAACCAATAAGAAAAGTTTGGGTTATTCTTCGATGAGAGTTATGTTTTCCAACAAACTTTCAGGACTCATATCTTGAGCTACCGTCAATGAAAAGGTATGAAATCGGTCTATACTTCTTCCTTGCAACACCAACTTAGAATTAAGGTCAACTGAAACCAAGAAACTTAGAACTAGAGTCTTTATATTAGAACTAAGGTTAAAAATTCGGAACCCAAGACCAAGGTCCTTAAACTAGATCATGACATGAACTCAGAACTCAAGAACATAGCCTAAGGGTCTAAGTTCTAAGGTCAAGAACAAAAACATTACCATAAAGAGTGTGTTACCCTAGCACACCTTACGGACACGATTAAGAGCCTACAGTAGATTACTTACTAATTCTTTGTATTCATTCAAGTTTCCTCATATTTTTCAAGTGACAGGAAGGATCTAATCGAGGATGGAAGCAGATCTGGAACAAGTTCCATATAGTTTCACCTCGTGTTTTAAATATTTTAAGTTGTAATATTTACTAGGTCTAATCTATTCCAACTTTAATTTTGTAAATAAATTATATTTATGTTTTATTTTAAATTCGAAATTTTTTACCATCCTTTTACTTGCGACTTGTCGTGACTTGGTCTTTAGCCGTCCAAATATTGAAGCTTTCTATCATGATCGGGTAAGAACACATCACCGTTAGCTTTAAACTAAATTAGGAGCTTAATTGAGGATGTTAGGTGGATATGATCGGTTAATGAGTTCTACTCTGATGTGAACTTGTATAGGTTAACTTGAATTTCAAGGGATGAGTTTGGACTAGTTTCAAAGATTAAATAGTGACTTCAACTTAAGCTACCCAGGAGAGTGGCTTCACTAATGGTTTAGTTAGATGACTTGTTTAAAGTATGAACGATGCGTGTCTTGTAGCCCTTACATTTGTCGTATCTTGTGATTGATATGTTTGCTTATTATGTTATGATGCATTGTTACTATAAGATATGTCATGTTATGGAACACCATGTTTACACGTTATGTCATTGATAATGTGATATTACTTAATGAGTATTTCTTCAAGTACTCAAATTACGTGCTACTCTTACTTTTTAGGTAAGGGCGAGACCCCTCTGCATGGATGACAACGTCGCAGTGATGGTCATGAAACTAAAGCTAGGGTAATAACATTCATGAACAGACAGAAATACAAAATTCTTACATGTTCTTTCACACCGTAAACTAGAAATTTTTTTTCGAGAAAGCTAACCGAAGTTCTTTTTTACTTTTTTCTCTCTACTCTCCCACATTTTCCGCTTCATTAGGGATGGAATCCCATTACCGAAAAAACTCAATTAAAAATATAGTTTGTATGCTTCATCCTTTCTTTTAATTCGTCTTTCAACGAATTAAGACTGTGTAGACTGGTATTTTAATGTCACTAAATGCATAACTACTTTTACCAAAATATTTATTAGTGTTTCAAACTTTATCTTAAGAATTTATTATCGTAAATAGAAATAAGAACGCATATACCTTTCACACTAGAATGAGTCATTGGTATGAAAATGGCAACACAGAGGAATAGTGTCGATTTAAATTTCCATTAATACATAGCCACTCTTTTAAAAATCCGGGTCCATAGACAAGTGATTGTCAACAAATTTTGTCCCATATGTCATCGACACTTCGTTCCGTAAATATTTATTGACTATGTAATTGATAGAATGTTCGGTAGTATATGAACCGAATGTCTCACATAAAATTAGATATTTGGAGTGCATAATGGTTTTCTGTTTATATTACTATGATGATAAACTTTAAAAAATGTAAACAATGAGGTCGTGAAATGTAAACAAATGCAACATGGAGACCTATCATTTCATTCTCTTAGACGGACTGTACGTTCCTGGTTAAATTCGATGCACTTGAACAGACAGTTATGCATGAGGTTCCCATACTTTCTGTCATGACATAACAAATGATACAAGACAAACCTATGTTCTTTCGTAACAAATTACTCTTATACATTATTCATATGTAACATAACTTTCATGATTTTATAATAATTTCATTCATTGCAGCTTGAAACATCTTGACATAGCTTAACATGACGTATATTAGCATAACATATCATATAGCATATCATTGCATAACTTGGCATACGTAACATCATATACCGTATCATAGCATAACATCACATATCAGAATATCACACATATGACACGTGTAGGGGACACGAGACACGTGTCATCATACATAAAGTAATTCTTCTAACCAAGCCGACAATAGAGCCTCTTACTTGGTTGATCTAGACCGAAATTACTAATTATTCCTGATACCAGTTTGAATGTGTTTAGGTTCAATTGAACCTCATATCCATCGTCTTGATGGTATCAATTAAAGCAAAATGACGGTAAAGATCAGACACCTTGTAGTTCAATTATTGAGGATAAAGAAATATCTCAACATATCTACTTTATCTTTTTTTTTTTTTTTTTTTTTT
>NW_019272049.1:1355631-1373131 GCF_002738345.1 Cucurbita maxima | reverse complement strand
CGGAAGTAATCATAGAAGTGTTGCTACCTTTGGTTGAAAATGTGATGAACAGATTTTGGTAGAGAAAATCTCAGTGAGAGATTGACTTGGTCAAAACATTTCTTTGTAACGACCCTTAATTTTCTAAATTCTAAGGTCGTTACTGTATTCATATTATAAATATTGAATGGGGAATACTTCATTTAAACTTTCATAAAATATAACCTTCATCTTAAAACATAGTCATGAACTTACGTGTTCAAAACCATCTTTAAATACTCAAGTTACATGCTACTTTTGTTTCAGGTAAAGGCAAGGCGTCATTGTACGGCAAACAACGGCATCCCAACTCAAGACCATAACATACGTATAAGGTAGTCACATTTATTTTTCTCAGACTTAGGCTAAAATAGTATCTATGATTGTGATTTAAGATGAAGATTATGTGTTATGAAAGTTTAAATAAGAAATCATATCGTAGCAATCTTAGCTTAAGTAGAAAATTTAGGGTTGTGAAGTTTTTTCTAGTCCCATCCCTTTTAGGAGGAGCCCAATTGGATGTGGGATGTCATCTGGGTGTGTAAGTTAACCTTATTTCCTTTTGATAGAGAGGTTTAATCGATAGTTCATTTACTTCCGGTCAAGATAGTTTTGAAAGTTTCTTTGAGAAGTCGATTAAACTAAGAAAAGAGATAATCAAAACAATATGAAGAGAAGTAGTTAGACAATTTACACCGAGAGATAGCAATGAAAATAACATGTTGTATGAAAATGTTCGTGTTTTTTCGTTGATGATATGACTCAATCCTGACGAACCATAAGAAAGCTTTGACGACGTGCAACCATAAGAGTCTCTACCTTCCTTTGGAAGGACAGCCCTCGAGTGTAAGAGATAAACTGCAAGGGAAGCCTAAAAGGGAAGGACATTTCCCTCTGGAGTAGGAAAATCATGATCACGACCCTTTCTCCAAAGTTACAGGGCTATTTTGCCTGTAAAGAAAATGGTTTTAGAAAGAAGGTCAGATCATATGGTTTTGAAAGGGCTCATGAGAAGTTGGGTGGATACTCTATTTATGGATTCAAGCAGAGATTTGGTGGATTGAGATATAGTGGATATATCATCCGACAGTTGTTGAATATTAGACACTGAGAAAGAGAAACCCATTCAAGGATCTCCAACTCGATGAGATTCTTATGGAGATTAATATCCCAACGTCCAGATTTCTTAGGGAGATAAAGGATTCATTGGACATAGCCTTAACGTATCATCCATTCAAGAATGCAAAAGCCCTACTATGGAAGAACTTCACCATGACTTTCTTTTAGAATCTGTGGAAAGAAAGAAATCAAAGAATTTTTGCGAAAAAGACACGGACTTGTACAAAACTCATTAATATTTTTACTTCCTATAGATATTACCTCCCTTTTGTAAATTTCAACCATTAGTGAAATTGTCACTTTTCCACTCTCACCTCCAAAAAAAACCAAACTCTGCCTTACGTAAAGTTGTCAGAGTACGCTTAACCTCGGGATTTGAAATCACTACTTATATACCTGATATTGGCCATAGTTTACAAGAACATTCTGTAGCTTAGTAAGAGGGGGAAGGGTTAAGGATTTACTTGGTGTGAGATATCACATTGTTCGCGGAACCCTAGATGCTGTTCGAGTAAAGGATCATCAACAAGGGCGTTCTAGTGTGTTGTAGATTCTTATTCAAGACTTGTATTATTTGATGATGCCATGTGAATCGCTAGAAACCATGATAATATATATATATATATATCCCAACATACCTCCTCCTTCAATAAATCAGAGACAGAGACCTCCTTTGAGAAGGAAAGATCAGGAATTTTGTAAGGAGGGTAAATATAACAGCTCAAGCCTATTGTTAGCAGATATTGTCCTCTTTGAGCTTTCCCTTTCGGACTTTCCCTCAAGGTTTTAAAATGTGTCTACTAGGGATAGGTTTCCATACCCTTTATGAGGAATGTTTCGTTCCCCTCTTTGCTACCTTAATTTTTTTATTTTATTTTATTGGTTGAAGAGGGGAAAGAAACATTTTTTTATAAGGGTGTGGAAACCTCTCCCTAACAAACGCGTTTTAAAACCGTGAGGGTGACTACAATGCATAATGGGCCAAAGTGGACAATATTTGTTAGCGGTGGGTTTGGGCTGTTACAAATAGTATCAGAGCCAGACACCGGGCGGTGTACCAGCAAGAACGCTAGGTCCCCAAGGAGGGAGGATTGTGAGATCCCACATTGGTTGAAGAGGGGAACGAAACATTCTTTATAAGGGTGTGGAAACCTCTCCCTACAAACGCGTTTTAAAATCGTGAAACTGACGACAATGCATAACGAGCAAAAGCAGACAATATCTGCTAGCAGTGGGCTTGGTAAGCAACATATTTCCCATTTTCCAAATTCACAGTACTATGCTCATCCACTATACTTTGCGAGAATGAAATAACCTTCCAATGGCCTTTTGCTGCAGATAGCGAAGGTTCCCACCTTTGGACTAGAAAGGAGGATCCATATTTAGCAACAATCAGTCTTCTCCACAAAGCAGGTTTTTGATCGGAAACTTTCATATCCATGGAGTGATTCGTTCCTCCCATTTAATTTTGTGATCCAGACCACATGGTTAGAATCGCACAACAACGTATACACTCGATCTAGATAAACACAAAAAATAGGATAGGGAAAATGTAAAGAGAAAAGATTTTTTTGTATGAATGACTTCATGTATCTCTATAATAAATACATTTTCAAAGCTCCACGTAAAAGGGATATGGTTTAATTTATAGTGTTAAGAAGATTCTTTACATATTCATTGTTGTATGTGGAGAAGAGAATGATGCCATCGGCCAATTGGAGATGACTAACCGAAACACCATCATGCCCCACACTGAAGCCTTCCATTTTTCCTTCTAGTTTTGTTGAGGATTGTTGGAAGTGAGTCCCACATTGACTAATTTAGAGAACGATCATGATTTATAAGTAAAGGAATACATCTCCATTGATATGAGACTTTTTGGTGAAGCCCAAAGCAATGAGAGCTTATGCTCAAAGTGGACAATATCATATCATTGTGGAGAGTCGTGATTACTAACCGGTTCCACTTTGGTCAATAGCCAACTTAGTGAGTCGATTATAGGAAAAGGGATAATGGATCACCTTGTCGAATGCCCTTAATAACACGGATTTCACAGCGGTGCCCATTGATAATGATAAATGCTCCTAGTTATTTCTAAGTTAAGTGTTTTTATCCTTCGAAAGGTCTTTGTTTCTTATTATTAAAAAAGAAGCAAATATGTGGAAGTTCAATAAACATTATTTTGAAGGATCTAAAGATTCCAGGAGGGAGTTAAAATCTCACCTTGGTTGGGGTGGAGAACAAAATAATCTTTACAAGGATGTGGAAACCGCTCTCTAGTAGACGCGTTTTAAAAACCTTGAGAGGAAATTCGAAAGTAATAGCTCAAAGAGGACAATATCTGCTAACGGTGGGCTTAGGCCGTTACAAATGGTATCAGAGCCAAACACTGGATGATGTGCCAGCAAAGAAGCTAAACCCAGAAGGGGGTGGACACAAGGCGGTGTGCCAGCAAGGACGCTGGCCCCAAAGGGAGGTGGATTGGGGGGTCCTGCATCGACTAAAGAAGGGAACGAGTGCCAGCAAGGACGTTGGGCCCCGAAGGGGGTGGATTGTAAAATCCTACATCGGTTGGGGAAGAGAACAAAACACCATTTATAAGGGTGTGGAAACCTCTTCCTAGTAGATGCATTTTAAAAACTTTGAGGGAAGCCCGAAAGGAAATGCTCAAAGAGGACAATATCTGCTTGCGGTGGGCTAGCCGTCAAGGGACTGCTTGAAGAGAGCGGAGATTATTTGATTGAGCCATTATTGTAGTGTTGTGTGCTCTCAAGGAAACAATAACAATGACACCTCAATATGTAATACTTATATTTAAATAATAATTGTTGCTACGGAAACATAGTTTCAACAAGTTAATAGCATTTTTGTTATAAAAAAAGTTTAGGACAGTCTTTGCACAAAATTGCATGTGTAAAATTGCTGGCTGTTGTTGTTATAGAACTGCATAGACAATATAAAAGTGCATCTCTATGGCTATTAACCACAAAATCATGCTTAAGACGGAAACGAATCTTACTTAAAGCATTCATGGCTCAGATACTTTTGTAAGATCCCACATCGGTTGGGGAGGAGAGCGGAGTATTATTTATAACGGTGTGGAAACTTCTCTCTAGCAGAAGTGTTTTAAAAACCTCGAGGGAAAGTGCAAAAGGGAAAACCCAAAGAGGACAATTTCTGCTAGAGGTGGGCGTGGACTGTTACAACTTTGCAAACATATGCGAAGTTCTACCATATGATCTAAATACTGTGTTGCCAAGTCCCTCAATTCTATTGAAGCTAAAGGGTGAAGGTTCTCACTGTCAACTTTCATCGACCATCAAGTTCGACATCGAAAAATCCACGTCTCAGGTTCCCCTGCACCACTGTAAGTTTATTATCATTTTTCTAACCCATTGACACATTTTAAAAACTTTGAGGGGAAGCTCGGAAGGGAAACCCAAAAAAGACCATATCTGCTAGTGGTGGGTTTGGGCTATTTCAAATGGTATCAGAACCAGACATCGGGCAATGTACCAGAAAGGAGGCTAAGCCCCAAAGGGGGTGGACATGAGGCGGGATGTGCCAGCAAGGATGCTGGGCTCCAAAGGGGGTTGATTGGAGGGGTCTCATATTGATTGGAGAAGAGAACGAGTGTCAGAATCTGTTGGGCCCTAAAGGAGGGTGCATTGTGAGATCCCACATCAGTTGAGGAGGAGAACGAGACATTGTATATAGGGGTGTGAAAACCTCTTCCTAGCAGACGGGTTTTAAAAATCTTAAGGGAAAACCCAAAAGGGAAAGCCGAAAAAGAACAATATCTGCTAGCGGTGGGCTTAAGACGTTACAATCTACTTTGAATATAGGATATAATAGAAAATAATATACATTTTAAACCGCTATATGGTTATGTATTCTTGTCATGTTAATGTCCTAGATGTTTCCATACTTAAATTGGATAGTCGTGAAATTTTCTTGCTGTTTTGCAGCGATTGGATGAAAGCGGATTCATGCAAGTAGGAGCTTGCATATTTAAGCTAGAAACTGATGATTCTGAGGCAGATCTTACACGGTCGATACCCGCAGGTATTGCGATCAGATGCTCGAACTGTTGACGTTGTGACCTTCGTTTCTGCTTTGTTATCGGTACTATGCATTGTACTTTCTACACATGTTAGACAGCACAATGTTTCGAAGCAATGTAATTAATTCAACGTGTTTTTTCTGCTCATAAGCTCCTTCTGGTAATGCATGAGAGGTTGTCTTCCTTCCACCTCTCTCTATCGCCGTTATTTATTTTAGCAGTTCATTTCGAATCGTTGAATGTTTAGTGAATCAATCCTAATTGGTCTAACTGCTCAAGGCTTATCATTCGGCCATCTCTTCTATATAATGATTATGATCTGGAAATCGGGTTAGCAGGGAGTCATTCATATTCAATATTTTTTTTTTGAAACAGAAACATTGAATTTAGTTTTTATAGTTTAAAAATTATATTTTATTTATATGTTTAATAAAACGCTCTTAAATAATCCTTAATAAGAACATCTTAAAAACGATAGAGATTAAATTTACAATTTAACCCAATATTTTTTTTCTTTGGTTAAAAGTCACTTTTGATTTCTAAACGTTGTATAGTAACTTAAATTATTTGATAAGAAAAAATAAATTAAAATTATTTTACTTTATTTATTTATTTATATTATATATATATATATATATATATTATAAAAGAAGGTAAATAATTCTAGGTTCAAGAATTTTTTTAAAAATATATCATAAATTTTACTGCTAACCGCTAATGGATATTATTCATTTTGATTCATTACATATCGTTGTCAGCATGACTATTTTAAAACGCGTATGTTAAGAAGAGGTCTCCACACCCTTAAAAGAAATGTTTCGTTTTCCTCTCCAACCGACGTAGGATCTCACAATCCATTCTTGGTCGCCCAATGTCCTCGCTAGCAAACTGCTCGGTGTCTTGCTCTGACACCATTTGTAATAGTCCAAACCCACTGTTGGTAGATATTATCTGGTTTGGTCCATTACATATTATCGTCAACCTCACGGTTTTAAGATGTGTTTGCTGGGAGGAGGTTTCCACACGCTTATAAAGAATGCTACATGGGATCTCACACTTTCTAATGCATCACGCTCTCGATCACAAATAAAACTATCCATGGAATCATGTGTTGTGTGAAACGTAGATCATCATCGTTCTTAACCGAGACTTAAATTAAACTTCGTTTCAAAACCTTGTGGAGTTACGAGTAAAGCATCCTGAGGTTGACACATCCTGTTGGGCGTAAAAAGACATTTGAAACCAAAATAGCTTTATTCGGAGTCGTTTCTTGTCCCGTCTCCATAGGCCCACACCGATACGAGTAATTAAAATGGAAGATATTTTTTATTTGTGTGATCAAGATTAATGACGTGGCGTGCCCTTGTTGGTCATCAACATATGGAAGCTCCCACAGCGGAATAAAATCAATTACCTTTGGATTTAGTTTTAATTTTAATAATTTGTTTTTTTTTTTTTTTTTAATAATTTATTTCCCTCCACTCAATCCAATAATCCATCACCATTCACTCACACATCGGCATTGCTGGTTTCTATAATTCGATCTCAATTCCCCACTCGCTCTCTCTCTCACGCGCATCCCCATCTCTCCCTCTCTCTCTTTCTTCAATCCTGTTCTCCTCTCTGCCCACTGCCCGCCGCCGCAGTGGAGTCTCACGCTCCGCCCGGGCCTTCTCTCTGAACCTTCAGACCTTGGCCGCCTCAATCGGGTGCAGGTATGGGCACGGATTCGATGTTGTCCGAGGCCAACAGCAGCCTCGACGAGCAGATCTCGCAGCTCATGCAGTGCAAGCCGCTCTCCGAGCAACAGGTTCTGTTTTTCGATTCATCTTTTTGTTCTAGTTTCCGTGTGGCTCCGATTCGGGCGATTCTTGTTTCTTGACCTAAAAGAAATTGTGGAAGATGGGAGCCTTTGAATGTTGAATCTATGGTTCTATCTCTCCCATTTTTTCTGATTTTAATTTATTGGGCGATCTTAACTTGCCTATTTGATTGGGTGCCTTTAGTAGAAGATGGTGATTGAATCTTGTGGATGGAAAATGGAAAACTGGGAGACGGCTATTTGATTGGATGGGAATTTTTTTGTTTACTGTTTTCTGGGTTCTCAGGAATGATTTAGGTAGAATGGTGTGAGTGGATCTTGTTACCGTAAATTGCTGGTTTATGTTGTTGAAATGAAAAATGGAGTTGTTGATTTCGCTGTGTTTGAACCTTGAAGCAGCACTTTTTTCATATCGGTATTATGCCACTTTCAACATGGGGATCTGGAAGGGCAACGAACAGCATTATTTTCTTACTCTTGTATCTCTCAATTTCATTTAGAAACGAGTTTCTGCTGTGTTTATGAGCCCCTCATGAATCCTGATATCTGTATTGCCTTTATTTCATTATTTCCTTCTTATTCTTGGAATGAAAATTCCATTTGTTACTCTCTAGATAGTACATTATATAGGAGGATATGAAATCCTTAACAAATCGTAGAAGATTATAAAAAGTCGCTCCCCTGGGCGAGAATAATTGCACGGTGTAATTACAAAATTGATGATGAAGGGAGTTCTAAAGGGATGCCATTGCTGGTATAGGTCCACAGGATGTTGCGATCCTTTTGTTCGACCTATGAGCTTTTGACTGACTTTTGCATAGTTTTGTACCTTCTGCTATGCCTAAGTTGGGTGAGTTTGACTCTATGACACATTTTGAAGTAAAAGTAACATGATTCCTTTGTTTATATAGGTTAGGGCATTGTGTGACAAAGCCAAAGAGGTTCTAATGGAAGAGAGCAATGTACAGGTATTATATTTGTGCCTTCAAACCTTTTTGTTTGAGCCATCTAAGTCTTTTTTTTTGGGAATATCTCTTGATTTTGGGTTCTTTTACTAGTGGAAGATATACACATCTTGAGACTAGAGGTTTTCCATGTTAACAAGTTCTGTCTTCATTCTGCAATAGTGGCCTGCATATCATATACACTGTCTCTATTATTTTTTACAATTATCTCGTGCATGCTTGTGATTGATCATCGTCATTCTTTCTTATTATTTTAGTTTTAAGACGTTAGAATGTAAATTCATAACCGATTCATTTGGAGCAAGATATTGTGCCATCTATTCTTCATTTTATTACTTTTTGTCTTTGAGAACCAAACTTTGTTTGGTTCAAAATATTGTGACCATTTGGTCAGGGAGGACACGCAGTCCCCCCTCCCTTTTATTATGCTTATTATTAATACAACTGTTTTAATCTGAAAATAAATGAATTGGAGTTGAGCTTATAGCAAAGAACTAGCATTTCAAAATGTCCTTCCATTAATAAACTAGCATTTCATATTTCCTTTCAATTTTAAATTGCAGGAGTAGCACATAATTATTTATTTTTCATGATTGCTATATCAGACTTCTTGTGCTTCTTTATACATGTTACATGGAATTTTTTTTTTTATTTTTTTTTTTTTTTTGTCCTCACTCAGCCTGTGAAGAGTCCAGTAACAATATGCGGAGATATTCACGGGCAATTTCATGACCTTGCAGAACTTTTCCAAATTGGAGGGAAGGTACAAGTTATGCTATATGAATATTCATTAATTTTATTTCAAGAAAACTTTTTTTTTTTGCCCTGCTGAAAAAAGGAGTGAAGATAATGTATATGTCACTGTCCTGAGAGACAAGGGAAGCTTCAAAAAGAAAACATTGTGAAAAGTAGCTTACTTGAGCAAAAACCTAAGAATTTCATCCACGTGATTGAAAAGGTTACACATTTCTAATAAATTTAGAGTTCCAAAGGAGTGTTTTAACCTACTCCGGCCGAAGGCTACTTCTTTCTTCCATGATTACTTGACACAATCAATGGTTTAACTTCAAATGGTTACCTGGGCCTGGGCTAAACCAAAGCATTTGAAAATTGAGGGACTAAAATAGAACACTTGATTATGTAGGAACTATAATTGAAGTTTAGGAACTAATTTAAACGTCGAATTAATAATGTGTTCTTTTTTGGTGAAAATAAGGGTAAAAAGGGAAATAGATTGCCTTTCAAAATTAGAAAGGGAAATAGATTGCCCTTCAAAATTATTCTTACTTTTCTACTTATAGATGATGTTTTGTGAGTTGATTTCTTTTGAGCGTCCTCTGCATCAGGTTTGAATCTATACTTACGTAATATTGTGACAGTGTCCGGACACCAATTATCTGTTTATGGGAGATTATGTGGACCGGGGATATTATTCTGTTGAAACTGTCACGGTAAGTGCATGATACCAATTTATTTGATTTTCCTATTCATCATTCGGTCAAGGCATCCATATACTCCATACCAATCATGCATAATGTAAGACTTGTAGATTTTGGCTGGATGATATATTTGAGCTAATATTTATGGTTGTCTACCATACTCCAGTTATTAGTGGCTCTGAAGGTTCGTTATCCTCACCGAATTACCATTCTACGAGGGAATCATGAGAGTCGTCAGGTATGATTTTTACACTATATTTGGGTTCAGGATGCATGTTTGAACAAACGATGCACACAGTTTCCTTCTTTTTTTTCCCAAGTTCCAATACTGTAATTTTAAATTGATGCTTGATCCAGAAAGTTGGGATTGGGAGTGGAGCGAGGTAGAGCAAAAATAATCTAGCTGCTTTCTGCTTTGAAGTTTTCTACCATTTGACTACTTCATGAGTTCATTCTAGAATGAATAATGGCTGTGCGTAATTGTACTTCTTTTTGCACTTCATCGTGTCTTGTTTTGGGGATTTGTTTCATTTAATTTCATCTTCTCTCCTTTTTGGTTCTCAGATCACTCAGGTTTATGGCTTTTATGACGAATGTTTAAGGAAGTGAGTTTTTCTGTCTCTCTTTCTCTGTCTTGAATTTTGGGGGATAATCTGTATGATCAATATGTGACTGTAGGGTTAGTATATCCACTGATGTTTAATTCTTGTGCTGAAATTTATTAGCGTTGGATAAAAGAAATCAATGACAAAACACTGGGTGCAATGTATGAAACTAAAGATGTCTTAGATCGATGAATCTGGTAACCTTGTACAATAACTAGGTTGAAATAATGGACTTGGTTTGGTATGCAATTTGGATTTTGTTTAATTAAAATATGTATAATATAATATTTACAAATTATATGACCATTTGGAAGTGTTTTTTACATGTTTATTAAGTAGTTGGTAACAATTGAGATTTAACCTAATGTTTATTTGGTAACTAGAACCATTTATGGTTTAAACATATTTGAACAATTTTTTAAATTAAGATCAAGTTTCAAAATCTGCTACCAAACTCATCTTTTTTTCTTGGTAAGAACCCAAACTTTCATTGAAATATTGGAAGAATATACAGGGCATACAAAAATAAGATTAACATAAGGGAGTCCTAAAATACAGCCTGATAAGAGACTCCAATCCAACATCAAACTAAAATCATAATTACAAAAAGACATAGTTACCTGATGCCCACAAGGAGACAATAAATCTCACCACCACTGGGACCTTGTTAGACTACCTCTCCAACCCAATAAAGAATCTAATGAATAGCATGGCATGAAAGTTTGTTCTCCCAGAAAGGTGAACTTAGGACCACCTCCTCACATACAACTCTGTTTTCATTAAATCTCTGGTTTTTAAATTTATGTTTTCAGATCACAAACCAAATGCACCAAGTTATTTGTGGTAAGCTGATGAGTGACTAACTCCAAAAAGATGGAAAATTTTAGGAAGCGTCTTTGATGGGGCATCATATGGCAATTCACTGCATAAAAGCTTTCTTTGCAAATGATGAAAAGATTCATGGTTATATGTTTTTTCTTTGGTAAATGATTATATTACTTCATTTTGTTATCTATCGATGGTAAAATCTTTATTTTATCACAGTTTGTTGGTAAAGTTTAATTCCAATATGTGATTTGAGATTATGTTTGGCGTGATGTCTTTTTCTTTGTACTTGTAGGTATGGCAATGCTAATGTATGGAAGACGTTTACAGATCTTTTTGATTATTTTCCTTTGACTGCCTTGGTTAGTGATCTTGTTTTTCAGCATCATTGTTAATGATCGACTTTTATTAAACAATTTACCTCCTTGAACCAACATATCATGCCTTGTTTTTTTGGGTGCCTTTCATACATTGTATATTTTATGTGATTGAAGGACATAATATGAAATGAATTTAGTTTACATTGAGCCTGTTAGATCATATGCTATGGAGAATTTTGCGTCTTTGATTTGGGATTTCTTTTTGGGTGATCTTCCATGTGCTTTGGCTGGTATAAATGTTGCGCTTGATATTAGTGGAGGTGGTGTTTCCTTGCCTTTTTGTGGAACACTTGGCTTTGAGGGAAATAGGAGAATCTTTGGGGAGGTGTAGACTGCGGTTAGGTTTAACCTCCTTTTTGGTGTCTGTTTCTCATTCTCAACGTCTGGAACTCTTTTTATATTTATTTTTTGGTTTATTTTTGGTGGGTTGATTCGTTTTGGAATGACCGTGTCTTCCATTTTTTTGAAAATAAATTTCTATGTTATGTTTCCTTTTGAAATGTACTTACGCTATAGCCATTTAGTTTTTAAACTTTGGTTACAATATTACAATCGCTTTAGTAATTGGATCATAAAACAAACAAATTATTAGTAATCTAACAGATCTTTTAATAGCAGAAAACTGACAAAATTATTATCAGGCAGCTTCTTATTGATTATTATCAAGCAACCTCTTAACATAACTTTTTATCCTAAAAAGAATTTATTGTCAGGCAACCTCTTATTGATTATTATCAAGCAGCCTCTTATTGATTTATTATCAAGCAACTTCTTAACAAACTATTAATAGCAGAAAACTGACAAAATTATTATCAGACAGCCTCTTATTGATTAATACCAAGCAAAAAACCTTTTCTCCTAAAAGAAATTGTATTGATGCAATTGTTTTATCTGTTGGCTTTTGTTTTTCCTTTCAGGTTGAGTCTGAAATATTTTGCCTACATGGTGGGCTGTCCCCATCCATTGAAACCCTTGATAACATTCGAAACTTTGACCGTGTTCAAGAGGTTCCGCATGAAGGTCCAATGTGTGACTTGTTATGGTCTGATCCAGATGACCGATGTGGCTGGGGCATTTCACCTCGGGGTGCTGGGTATACATTTGGCCAGGTAATTTCGAACCGTGCATCAATGTTTTTGTTATTTCACACTTGCCCTTTGATTCTTATGCTGATATAGAATGAAAAATTAAGGGGTTTTCAATCTGACGTTTCATATCCTACTTTGCAGGACATATCTGAACAATTCAATCACATGAATAATTTAAAGTTGATAGCCAGAGCTCATCAACTGGTCATGGATGGATTTAACTGGGCTCATGTAATATTTTTGTTTAATATTTTCTCAACCTATAAATCTCTTATTCTAATCTTGTTTTATGGATTTAAAAGTTTCTGGTATGATGACTCTTTTGTTTGAACAGGAACAAAAGGTGGTTACCATTTTCAGTGCGCCTAACTATTGTTATCGTTGTGGGAACATGGCTTCAATTTTAGAAGTTGATGACTGCAGGAGTCATACATTTATCCAGGTCTCTTTCTCAAACTTGCACAACCATGAGAATGCACAAACAATACTCATCTTTGCTTTATTTCCTGCAATAGTATAAGTATCCATAGCTGATTGATTAGCTCTATTCTCTGCATGGTTTTTCTCTATCAGTTTGAGCCAGCACCCAGAAGAGGAGAACCCGACGTCACACGTAGAACGCCAGACTACTTCTTATGAAGCAGCCAGCTAAGTTGAATCCTTCCCCTGTATACCATAATGGTTTGTGCATCGTTGTAGTCAGAGACATCCTGTGACTTATGCTGCCATGCATTGGTGGTTTTGCCTGCGAACTAAAACTTTTTTATATAGAAAACCCTCTGATTTGTATTTGAAGATCAAGACATCCTCGAGATACAAAGCTATTCAACTTTCTTTCGCCCCTTCGGCCATTTGCGGCCACTTGCTCCATATATTTCAAGGTAGTTTAATTTTGTTACATCTGTTGTGGTAAATTATAGTGCTGGTGTTTTTTCATCTACTAGGTGTTATTTAGTTCGTATACTAGTTCCTGTTGTGTTTGGGGAAAAAAAAAAACTATTGAAATTATTGGGATTCTTACTTTTTGTTTCAAGAAGTTTCAGTATGAATCGTATTTTTACGCAGATGAGTTTCTTTTGTTTGATTCACAAATGATGACTCTTGTTGTTAAGTCCGAGAATGGATGGAAGATGTTTTACAATATTGTGTAGTATGCTTGGGACAATAGACGTTTAATATTAACCCAATGTATTGATATTGAAGAAGGGGTTGTTATGCAGTAGCAACTCATGATGTTAAGAATCAAGTAGTTTATATATAAATTTCACGGTTCGATGAGACGGTTTCTAGGCGTTTCAACTTTGTCCTTGATGTAGTATAGATTCCATATCACGACCTTATGTGTTTAAGGTTCCTAAGGGTATAAAACACTTAACAATTGTTAATATTATATGTGATCTATTATGTGATGTTGGGTACCCTATGTTGAAGGATTGTTGGCACCATTTAAAGGAGAGTGATACCACCTATGTGGATGGCGTGGAGCAAGGAGTGCACCAATTAGTGTAGAAAGGAATGGACATTCGATGTACTAAAAGGGAGGTGGTGGGTCATTGTTCGAAAAATGTCCCTCGAATTAGTTCAAGCCTAGAGAAATAATAACATGTTGCCTCGTTCACAACCTTATCACTAGAAAAATGGATCCAAACACGACCTTGAACGAAAGGGAGGAAGTGGACTCAATGTAACGTCCTGATTCTTGATACCTCGAATCACAAGTCATCATATTAACGCTCAACTATAATCCTTAACCACTAAGTTTGCTCTAGTCTATTCTTGCCCTATAAGGCTTTTGCATACAACTCTATACACTTCTACCCTAGGAGTGTATACTTATAAGGTTCTATGGTAAGCTCTAATTTATCGAGCTCTTGTAACGAGCTCTAATTTCTAATTATTTTTTGTGGAATTCAAAACTAGATTTAAGGACCATAATAACGTAGAATAGGTACATTGTTTAATATACTCATGAAATATATTCTAGAGAGCACATAGTTTGTCACTTGGCATAAATGGGTTCCTAAACCCTAAATCATACATTTATCAACATATATAAACATACCATGATCGAACACGGGCAGTAAATCTATCAGATTTCACAAAGTTGTAAAACTGAGTTTACTAGACTTAGTAACCGTAAAATAGCTTAACTTAGGCTTCTAAACATGATTTCTAATTATTTGTCCATAGTCCTAATCTGCTCCTAAAGTATTTCTTAACGATTGCTCCATGTGGTTACTTGTATATCAACTTTTCGAGCTTGGTTCGGGTTTTCAAGAATTTCAAATTCTCCAAAATTCTTGAATGTCCTAAATTAAATCAAAATAATAAAACTATTGAAAATGGCTCGTAGAATAGACTCTAAGAAGCTTCAAATCCGTTAAAAAAATGAATGGCCAATGGCCAAGAAACTAAACGTTAACTGTATGGTCATCTTCTCCAACATGTGTGTCATTTTGCTTTCCTTCTCTTTTTTCTTTTTTTTTAAAAAATATTTATTTATTTTCTTAAAATTCCAGGTATTACACCGAGCCTCCAGTGTCATAGGTGGAGATAATACTCGCTTCATCAAAACTTCCAACGAATGGAGGAATAACTTGACCAATAAAATGTTTGATGCATGGAACAATCGTGATTACTAGCAATTATTTTTTCTCTGATTGAATAGAAAATTTTGTGTGTATACGTACTTTGAAGACTCGTTTTTTTTTTTTTCTTTAATTGAGAATTATAATGTTTACATTTCCGAAGTATTATTACAAGTCAAAATTCGTATCTTTCTAGCACAATATGCGACCTAAAATCTTTAAATTTTGAACTTATCATTATTGAGATATACTTACGCATGCAACGTACCGACAGGTGCTGATAAAAACAAAGAACACATGAAGACGAAGATAGAAGATGCAAAGCTTATGGAGTCCCTCGCGGCCTTAATGGATGGGGAAGAGGCGAAGAATGGACAATGGGATGTTCAAGCTCGGGTACCTACAACGATTGATAGAAGAGAAGTTACTAGGTTTGCATTCTTAAAGGGACTGACTATAAATAATAAGGTTAGGAGGGAGTCTCAAGAAACGGTACACAACAATTCATAAGTGGCTCAAACAAACCTGTGGCAGATTCGGCTAGAACAAAGAGTTTATACTAATATGAATAGGGTTATTCAATTGCGGAAGACATGTGGAATAAAGCATTTCCTCATTACTATAACTTGACTATCGTGTTTGAAAAGCATCAGGTCACATAGCTGGGTAGAGGAACCCTATAGAGATAACATCAAACACTTTCGATACTAATATGAATAGGGTTATTCAATTGCGAAAGACATGTGGAATAAAGCATTTCCTCATTACTATAACTTGACTATCGTGTTTGAAAAGCATCGGGTCACATAGCTGGGTAGAGAAACCCTATAGAGATGACATCAAACACTTTCGAGGAGATGGATGATGATGTCCAATTGAGTTCTCAAGAGTACATCATCCCAAAACCACCACCATTCAATGGCACAAGGGACATGATGGAAAAGGAGATGCCGAAGACAATGACCAACAGACATATTGGAACAGGAACGTCATCACGAGCAAACAAGAGGAAAATTACTTCTTTTCACTAAAAAAATGATTGACATTGTACAAAAGGCAACGAATATACAAATAACCCAACTTTAAAAATCTTCCTTCACCCCCATGGAAGGAAGCAATGGACCAACTCGAGTAAATTATGGGCCTAAACAAAGGCGAAAAAATCCATCTTATCCGTCATGACGTAACTGAAGAGAAGATATTGCATGAAGAGAAGATATTGCATGCATTTGCTAGGTTGAAGAGAAGATATTGCATGCATCAGTCACTTTGTGATCGTTAATTATTAGTTGGTTCATACGTAATTGCAATTTGAGAAGGTTAATGTAACAGCCCAACTTAGCAAATATTGTCCATTTTGGTCTATTACATACCATCATTAGCCTCATAATTCTAAAATGAAGTTACTAGGAAGAGGTTTCCACACCTTTAAAAAAAATGTTTCCCACACCGCCGAATACTTGGCTCTAATACCATTTGTAATAACTCAACCTCACCAACAGAGATTTTGTCCGCTTTGGCTCGATTACGTATCGCTGCCTGCCTCGCGATCTTCAAATGTGTCTACTGGGGAGAAATTTCCACACGTTTATAAGAAATGTTCTATTTCCCTCTACCACCGATATGAGATCTGATTAACTACTAATGCTCATAAAGGAATTATCTTTTCCTCAATTTCTCAGTATACAACCCATTTCCGGAGTTAGTTTCTCATATAATAGTCGCCAATTAAGGCCATAAAAGTGCCCTCATTTACAAAACAATGTCCATGACACAAGGACATGATCTATAGAGAACTCATGATTCAATTGGGTTAACCGTATTGAACTCATTGGAGCTAACAAATCACAAGTTCAGATAAGAGAAAAGAGAAGGAACAAGATCAACAACAGACCAAGCAAGGCCAGCATATTGAACAAACCTAATACCCGTGTCGACGTCAAACGAGTCCTGGCTCGAGAAGAAGAACAGCTTATGCAGAGGACCACGTTGTTTGCTCCCATCCACCTTACCAATTGAGGATGATTTTAGCATTGGGATATAGCTGGTTGATGTTATGGGCATACCCAAGGTGTTTGAAACAATGGGAAGGATCCATTTAGCCAAAGCTTTGCTACAAAACTTCACCGTTAATATGGTCGGTAAACCGACGAGCATCCGACCAACAAACGTCGCAAACGGGAGTTGCGGTGTAAAGATACGCGCAACGGCTTCATGATGAAACTGATGGTATGTTTGCTGTACCCCTGATATCTGTAGGACAGAATCTCTCATATATTTGAAGGATTTAACCAAACATCTAAAGAACAGGGAGCTTTTGATTGTATAATCATTCAAAATGATACCAATGAAACACATAACATTCATCAATTGTGTCATAGTTACTGCACTTTGAAAGAAAATGTTGCTTACAATTCCAAACGCAACACCATCAAAAGCCGTGTGGAATTCATAGCTTGGAGTAGGGAACTCAGGAGTAGGATAAGCAAAGAGCAACAGAATGCTTAAGGCACCCCAGAAATATGTAACTGCACCCAGATATTGCATTCAACAAACAGATTTAGCAAAAAAAAAAAAAAAAAAAAAAG
>NW_019272049.1:1318852-1354942 GCF_002738345.1 Cucurbita maxima | reverse complement strand
AGAAAAAAAAAAAAAAAAAAAACAGCAGAACATGATCCATTAGTAATATTTTAACATCCCCGAACAGGGATGGTGGATCACACCTAATACCTGTTGAGGAATATTGAAAGGAATATCCCACGTTGGCTAATTAAGAGAAAATCATGTTTATAAGTAAGAAACACTATCTCCATTGGTACGAGACCTTTTGAGAAAACGCAAAACCATGAGAGGTTATGCTCAAAGTAGAATATATCATACCATTGTGGAGGTTTGTGATTCATAACATGGTATTAGAGTCATACCCTTAACTTAGCCATGTCTATAGAATCCTCAAATATTGAACAAAGAAGTTGTGAGGCTCAAAGGTGTAGTCAAAAGTGACTTCAGTGTCTAACAAATGGTGTACTATGTTCGAGGGCTCCAGAGAAAGGAGTCGAGCCTCGATTAAGGGGAGGTTGGTCGAAGGCTATATAAGCTTCAGGAGAGGCTCTATGGTGTACTTTGTTCGAAGTGAGGATTGTTGAAGATTATTGAAAGGAGTAATACCACGTTAGCTAATTAAGAGGAAGATCATGGGTTTATAAGTAAGAAACACTATCTCCATTGATATGAGGCCTTTTGGGGAAACTAAAAGCAAAGTCATGAGAGATTATGCTCAAAGTGGACAATATTATACCACCGCGGAGGTTCGCGATTCCAAACAATAACTATGGTTCATAGTCACCTGAGGACATATTACCAAGACATATTATAAGCTTCAGCAGCCGTGTCTAATTTCGAATCTGATATAAACTCAACAGCGTTGATTAATTGTAACCGCTCAAGTTCACCGCTATATGGAGAGGTTTTCACACTCTTACACTGAATACTTCATTCCCCTCTTCAACCGAAGTGGAATCTCACAATCAATCCCTTTGGAAGCCTAGCGTCCTTGCTGGCATACTGTGTCAGGGGACTGACTCTGATACCATTTGTAATAGCCTAACCCCGCCGCTAACAAATATTGTCCTCTCTGGGCTTTCCCTTCTGGGCTTTCCCTCAATGTTTTAAAATGTGCTTACTAAGGAGAGGGGAACGAAACATTCCTTATAAGGTTGTGGAAACCTCTCCTTAACAGACGCGTTTTAAAAACCTTGAGAGAAATCCCGAAAGGGAAACTTCAAATAGAACAATATCTATTAACGGTGAGCTTGAGCTATTACAATCCAAGTGTGATGTGCCGGATTGTTTGTGACAAATATTGTGGAAATAAACCAAATAATAGAAAATTCCGTAGATTGGAGTTGAGTTCTTAGAGCAGTACACTGTTAAACCCTTTTCTAATTCGTGCCAATTTGATACCCTTTGGATAAAGCTCATTAGTTTGGGAGGATGACTCCTCTTTCCCTTGTTTTGTTCCTTCTTTTCATTGAAAATAACAAAGACTACTACTTAGAAGAAGAAGAATCTCCTAAAAATACAGCACATAACCTAAACTTAACTCGAGAAAAGATAGCGACAAAAGTGTGAAAAAGTGACAATACCGTTTTGGCCCGAGGTAATGAAGCTGTCCACGTACTCATGAACATTCAACCAAAATAAGAGAATCATCAGGCCGAAAACAAGACCAAATATGATATCAATTGGACTATGCATGCCCAGGTATATTCTCCCTGCCATAGAATGAAAACTTTCATATCGGAAAAGGAGACCAAAAAAGGTATAAAATTCATAAGTTTTTACTCAAAGGCTTACCCAAGCCAATGAGGCCTACAAGCAGACAGACAAGGGCAAATCCTGTGAACTGGTAGGAGGCATGTATATCTTCAGTATAAGATAGGATATAATACAAGAGGTATCTGCACGATTATATTAATGGAAAATAGCTGTCAAGACAATAATATAGGCTGAAAAGAGGCAATACATTGTAGAATGAAATTTTATGGCAATCCTAAACTGGATAGAGCCCAAAACAACAAAGAAAATTAAAAATGAGATAAAATGAATCAAAGAAAAATGAGCTGGAACTTTTTGGTCCAACATACCCTCTCTTAAACTATGTTTGTGAGATCATACGTCGGTTGGAGAGGGGAACAAAACATTTCTTATAAGAGTGTGGAAACCTCTCCCTAATAGATGCGTTTTAAAACCGTGAGTTTGACAGTGATACGTAACGGACCAAAGTGGACAATATCTACTAGCGGTAGGGTTGGGCGGTTACAAATGGTATCATAGCTAGACACTAGGTGCTGTGCCAGCGAGGACGTTGGGTGCCCAAGGGGAGTGGATTGCGAAATCCCACATCGGTTGGAGATGGGAAAGAAACATTCCTTATATGGGGGTGAAACCTCTCCTTAGTAGACGCATTTTAAAACTGTGAGGCTGACGGCGATACTTTATAGGCCAAAGCGGACAATATTTACTAGCGGTGGGCTTGAATGTTAATATTGATCTGTTTTCAACCAATGCAAACTTTCATGTTAAAAGGGTCTAGTATCTGAGATCGTTCCCCGTTCACTTTTGACTTTCAAGTTTTCTTGGAACTCGAGTCACTTCACATAATTCAATTACTTGCTCCAACATTTGAGCATATTTGCAAAGTTGAAGTTCATATGAATGTTAGTCTTTTACTCGTTGATTCTAAAGATAAAGGTTGAGATGAGAACTCCTTCAAAAAGTCTCCATGTAACAGCCCAAGCCCACCGCTAGCAGATATTGTCCTTTTTTAGCTTTCCCTTCCGGACTTCCTATCGAGGTTTTAAAACACATATGCTAGGGAGAGGTTTCCACACCCTTATAAGGAATGTTGTGTTCCCCTCTCCAACCAATGTGGGATCTCACAATCCACCCCCCATCAGGGTCCAACTTCCTCGCTGGCACTCGTTTTCTTCTTCAATTGATGTAGGATCTCACAATCTACCCCCCTTCGGAGTTCAGCGAGGACGCTGGCACACCGCCCAGTGTCTAGCACTGATACCATTTGTAACAGCCCAAGCCCACCGCTAGCAGATATTGTCCTCTTTAGACTTTCCTTTCTAGTCTTTCCGTCAAGGTTTTAAAACGTGTCTGATAGGGAGAAGTTTTCATTCCCTTATGAAGAATGTTTTGTTCCCCGCTATAATCGATGTGGGATATCACACTCCAACCTTGAAGTGAGTCCTTCAGAAATGGATTCAATGGAGCTCAAGCACCTTTTGTTTTATCTGTCTTTTTCTCATGTCCCAATACTTCTCAATGCCTGCAAATATGCATATCACTATTCTCACATTTAAAGCACTTTTTGGAGCATCCTAGCTAACCAAACTGTGTTCAATTGAAGAGAAAGAGACCCCTTCCATCCAAATCATCCACACTATGAAAGGGAAGGCATAATTCTGCTAATCATCTTTCCCATGTCTCCCTGCCAAACCTATAGTTGCTTATCCACTTGATACTCTCAACGAAGATTATATATACATCAGTTAGATCAATCAAATTTACAAGCACAGAACACAAATTCAACAAAAGCAGAAAAGGCAACAAGTCACTATAAACATCAGCATCACCCACGTGAAAATCTAAGTCGAGGCTCGAGTCTCGTAACCCGTTATAAACAAAGATTTTTGCCAAAAATCACATCCTAGAATGAACCGCAACCACACCCTAAGAGAAGAGAAAAAAAAATACCCTCAAGTTGTAACCGCCCAAATCCACCACTAGCAGATATTGTTCTCTTTGGACTTTCCCCTTTGGGCTTTCCCTCAAGGTTTTAAAATGCGTCTGCTATGAGAAGTTTTCACACTCTTATAAAGAATGTTTTGTTCTCCTCCCCAACCAATGTGAGATCTCACAATCCACCTTCCCTTCGGGGTCTAGCGTCCTCGCTGGCCCTCATTCCCTTCTCCAATCGATGTGGGATCCCTAATCCACCCCCTTCGGGACTCAACATCATTGCTAGCACACCGTCTCGTATCCACCCCCTTCGGGGCTCAGCCTCCTCGCTAACACATCCCCCGGTGTCTGGCTCTGATACCATTTGTAACAGCCCAAGTCCACCGCTAGCAAATATTGTTCTCTTTGGGCTTCCCCTCAAAGTTTTAAAACACGCTAGGGAGAGGTTTCCACACCCTCATAAAGAATGTTCTGTTCTCCACCCAACTAATATGAGATCTCACACACCAATATGATACCAAAAAGGAAATAGCAAGCATATGAACCATGAAGGGAAAGGAACCACATACCCAGATAAACAAACTGTATTTAGCGTGTGAGAAGAGGGCAATCCATATTCCATGGCGTTTTCTTCCTCACCTTTGGTGGCAGTAATTCTCCTAACAGGTGGGCAACTGGGTCTAGGAGCTGATACCACATCCTACAAAGTACACAAAAAAAAAAAGGACAAAAGAGGATAAGAAGCTTGAATTCATGAAAAATCAAAAAGAACAAGGCTGGTAACCTTAATGGAATTCCCCAAGTAATCGCAAAACGCCATCAAAAGAGTCATTTGCCGAGCCAATTTCCCATGCCCACTCTACAATTTCACACAAAAAGTAAGCGCATGAACAACGAAGTGAAAGATAAACGATTAGCGAGAGATTTAAAACATACCCAGAATAGCAGCGGAAGAAAAGCAGTGTAGAACGACACAGAAACGATGCAAGACAACCCAGAAAACATGGCATCGAAGAACGAATTCTGATATCTCTGCAAACCCACAAACCCTTAAACAACGAATCCAAACACGAACACAAGCATAATCAGTTTCAAAAAATCGCAAACCTGGATTCGAAGAACAAGAGGAGCGCCTGCTATGACATGTCGAGCCACCCAAGGTCGCAGCAAGGATCGAAGCTTCTGAGTTAGGTTAATGTAGGAAGCTAAACCAATCCACGAGAGTAACCCACATAAACCCACCGTTTGCCAGACGGCTACGCTTTCCATTTCTCCTTCTTTGATCTTCTTCCTCCCTCCAAAACGAGAGGGATCGAAGAGAAATCAAAGGGCGAAACAGAATGTAGGGTTGGATTGTTGTAAAATTGATTAATCCGCCTGAATTCGAAAAGGGGAAGAAAGGAATGAGACATTCAGCTCATCTTTGAGGGCAGTGGGGTGTGGGTTTCGGTTAGGCTTCGTTGGGATTTTGACTGGTAGCTTTTGGTGCCAGCACGCGGAGAGCATTGTTCCATGAAAGGGAAAGATTTGAAGAATGGAACAAATTTGAGAACGTCATTGATAGTTCATGAATGATTAACAAAAATTTTGAGTCAAGGAGATTTTTATTGCCGCTTAAGTAATTTAATGAGTTTACAAAACTCACAATTAAAACTCTTTTAAATGTTAATTTATTTAAATTAGGAATCCCTTCCATTGGATTGGATATATAAAATAGTTTGTACAAACAGGAATTTTTTAGTTGATTGGATTGAGACTCGAATAACCCGAACCAACCTGAACAAAGTTTTATAATTCAACCCTGTTAAACAAATAGGACTCTCCACAGCTCTAGTGGCTTTGTTTTGGACTTTCCAGCTAATGAAGATACTATTTCTTAATTATAAACTCATTCATTCCCTAAACTAGCCGATGTGAGACTTTCATCCAACACCTCCATTTAAACAAAGTTTTCATCCAACACCTACCTCCCTTTGAACATAGCGAAGTTTATGGCAAGACTCTGATGCCATGTTAAATGAACACGACTCTTCACAATTATGACACTGTCCACTTTGAGCATAATCTCTCATTGTTTTGCTTTAGGCATACCAAAATGCCTCATAACAATGAAGATAATATTCCTTGTCTATAAACCCATGATCATTCATTAAATTAGCGGACGTGGAACTTTCATCCAACAAATTTAATTCTCTATTTTCAAGCAACAATTTAGAAATTGAGATATTCGAGAGAGCAACAATGTTAACGTTTAGAAATTTAGATGACTTAAAATGGTAGAAGTTATTCTGTGAGTATGAGAAAATGGTAAGTTGAAAACACAACCTTAAACAAGTTCAAAATCTGGAACATGAAGTTTATATAACTTTACCGTGTCTTTCCACTCACGTTGAATCTCATTTATCTAAAAATGATATTAAGTATAATTTTGTTGAGTAATTAATTTACTGGGTTAGTAGTTAATTAATTATATGTATCTAGAATTTGCACTCTAGATCGGATTCTCAATCCAACCATCTATTCATTTTATAAGCTCGGCTCGTGTATCTTGCTTTTGGCTCGAGTTCTTTGCTCATATCACCTCTAAATTGCTACCAATGAATGACATCCTTCTAAAGGCGTGCATTTCCTGCTCCCAACGAAGTTTCTATTTTCTATATTTATACTTCTTATGATTAATTAATTAAGCTATAGATTAAATAATACTAAGTTTAATTTATGATTACATTAATTTATTTTCTTACATTTAATTAATTAATTGTTAATTAAAATTTTATCAATAAAAGTTATAAAAAATATACTACTATAGCAAAGACATAAATTTAAATTAATTAAACATATTAAACAATTATTAATATTATATTAACATTTTAAATGTAATTATTTAATTATGATTTATTTTGGTAAAACAAATACAAACTAATAATGTTTAATATATATATATATATTACACGCCAGAAATTAATTAAACTAAAACACGAATTTATACCCATGACATAATATTATCTATGATTCAAACAAACCCACAAGGATGAACTTCATTTATGCTTCTTCTATGGCAACAATTATGTGACTCAATTAAAAAAAAAAAAAAACTAACTTTTTAGTTCTAAAAAATTAAATCTCTTACATTTTGATCGAGCCTATTTACCCTAACGCTCGGCTCGATCCTTCGTTTTCTAAAATTTTGGTATAGATCTACGATGCCCCCTTCTAGGGTGGAAAAACCACTTCGTTTTACAATTAGTATCCTATCTTATCCACGAACCTCAATAAATTTCCTTTTTGAAGTAGCATCCTATCCAACCTACCTCTTCTTGATATATACATATATATATATATATATATATGTATCTGTATATATATATATATGTATCTGTATATATACATATATATATATATGTATATATATATATACATATATATATATATATATGTATATATATATATATATGTATATATATATATATATGTATATATATATATATATGTATATATATATATATATGTATATATATATATATGTATATATATATATATATGTATATATATATAGCGCTTCTATTTTATAGTACAAAAGGTTACTGTCCAAATATATGAATTGGTTATCTGAGTACACTAAATGATAAGAAATACTTAGTCAGTTAAATGATAAGAAATACCTATTTAAAAACCCTCATAGGAGCTTGGATATGCAAACTCCTAGTTCATAAAAGCTAAAAACCCAAAAATCAATTTAACTTCACTCCAAGGGAAAATAAAATTCGGATTACCTTGTTGATCAAATATCTCAAGTCAAGAACACTTGTTTGAGATTCGAATCACTCCACGAGCAATATCAATCATGTCAAGCTTGAATGATTCTAAATATGCAATATAAACCACATAAAATTGTAGAGAAGAAAGCACCAAAACATACTTTATATAGCCATAAAATGAAAATTCTTGACATTCCATGAGGCATTTCATGAATTGTAACCTTGATACTTTATGACCATAATTAACCACTAACCTTAAAATAAAATAAAGAAACACCATAACTCAAACCAAAATTTGTAAACATTTAAGAATAAATGAAGTTTGATTTTTCTTTAATGTGACATGAATTACAACATATTGCGATAATTTGAACAACATTTTCGTTATATCTTCCTTGAAGTTTATCTTACATTATTAATATCTTGGTTCATATCACTAAATGCATGCAACAGAGACAACACACTTCGGTCTAACCCAAAAAGGCTGAGGCGAATTAAATTTATAAATGTAAGCTTGATAAGCTTTACAACACAAGCACCATGAAAATCATGCATAGCTTAGCTTGTCTCTACATTGTTCATAGTCTACAACCTAACAAATAAAATTCCAGATATGATTTCTAACAGAGAAACGCCAACAAAATGACTCTCATTGTCTAACCTTCTAGAGGAGAAGTGCCCAAACAACTATTTTCAGCCTTCAATGCATGTATAACAGAAACAAAGGAAGGTCATAAATTATGTAACTAAAGAAGCAAATATATAATTTCTTTACCAGCCATGTCCTCTTCAACCTTTTGCTGGATCGAGTTTTGAGTTAACGTCATTTAGTATGAAAACGAAGCTGTTTCTTGCATAGCAACGCTTCAGCATTTCTTTTCCTGGGTCGGGAAAGCGGATAGTCCCATCTTTCCAAATCTCTGTCACCACAAACCATTTCTTTCCTCTATAGCTTATGTCTTTATCGCATAAACTATAAAGCATTGCTTTGCATGGGACAATGTTGATCCCTCGAATGGAGTTATCAGCCAATAAAACTGCAAGCAAAACAAAAGATATCACTCAATCCGTCTAAATTGCAATCAAATCAATTGCTCCCTAATTTCCCAATACTTTAAGTTCCTCCAAGACAAGTGATGAACGAAACTAATGAAGGAATAACTAGGAAAAGAGTAAACTCACATTTCGCATATATATGCACAGGAGGCATTGATTTTTGTCCCTCTTTTTTGGCAACTAGCAAAGGGAGGATCCAGTTATCAGACTCCATTAATCTGAATCAGATTCCTCTGCCTGCGAGTTCTCGTCCTCTAAGCATTCATCATCACCCGTCTCATCTGATTCAACATCCAAACCATTCTCCACCATCTCCTCGGCTGTATTATTAAGCAGAATGCCCTCCTTTTCTATCAATGCAGCACCTTTCCCCCGGTAAAACAGACCAGTCTTCATGACATGATAAAACTTTTCCCTAAGACGTGTCAAGGGATGTGGGTTCACTAGCTTTCCTCGCTGATACCCTTCCCTAAGAGAAACAGTCGTGGTCTTACACTTCAAAGACAGATAGAAGATTCCGGGATAACGGGTGAAGATTCGAGTGAACTTATGGGGAAGATTCAATTCCTCTCTCAAGCTTCTCAAATAGTTTCTTTTAGTTTTCTTGTGAAGAGTGAGGCTCAAAAGCTCATGTAGAACCCCAACAACTCGCTTCTCCATGAGATCACTGTTGGGGTCAATTTGCCTGCAACTCTCATATGGAGAAACGTAAGGTAACTTTTGAAACTCTTCCATCCAAGCTTTTACCTTCTTTTGTGCCCCATATCCCCTCGGAAAACTCATAGGAAAAGCCAATGTGGTACGCCCCCTTTTGAATTGCCTATACGCATCGCCCAGTTCAGAGCTCTCGTTGCTCCTTTGCAAGGCTGAAACTGCAAATTCCTCGGCCCATTCCATAAGCCGCAGACACCAATCCCCATTCGAGGCCTTGACTAATCGAAAATGATCCGGATACTTGGGAATCAATGACCTCTCAAAGCCACACGGGAGACCTAGATCCCATTCTAGAGGACGCAACGACGGAAGAGGAATAGCCCTATTTTTCATCATCATAAGCACTCTACAAAGCCTTTCGACAGTATCGCTCTCATGAATTTGGTGAACACTAGTCTCTTGCTGATCTAAAAGCAGCGCGGTATCCGTCAAACGAAAGCAAGGCAAATTAGCGTAACGAGAATGAGGAAATTCGTGAAAGAGAGTCGGATACCTCCGGATGAAGCGAAGAACGGGGATGGTGAGGCCGAGCAGCTTCTGCCAATCGGCGATGGATTTAACAGTAACGAAGCCAGTAGAGGAGCGCTTAATGGCGTCCTTGAGGAGGGAAGCGGCCTTCAAATCGGTCTCCGTGTCGATGATGTGATCGAGACTCCGATTCTTGACCCATTTGAGGCGAACCTTGGCAATTCCTCGGCATTGAAGGCGCAGAAAAGGATTAGGGCTCAGGTATGGCGATCGAAGAATTAGGGTGGAAAAGGAGAAGCTCTTCATTTCCAAATCCGGAATTTGCGAACGAATGCTCGAGCCCGACAGAGAAGCTCTTTATTTTAAATTTTTATTTATTTAATTTCTTTATATATTAAAATTAAGTGGTAAATTTTAATTAAATATTTGAAAATAATTAAATAGATATTTTATTTTTATTAAATGATAAAATTAGTGTCCAAATTAACATGAATTAAAACCAATTTTACAATAATAGTAAAGATGAAGGGTTACTCTCTATTTAAAATTGACAACTTTGTGTACCAAGTAGACCCTACCTGCTCTAGGAAAGTTTAAGATCAAGGGTTACTCTCCGGTCGTCCCTAGTTAATAGTTGTTCAACCAGAAATGCCTATTATATATGACTAAGGAGACATAAAATAACAGCTCATGTTCATTCACATATCCTTCCAAACTCTCTAAGGTACATAGCGGATATCCAAAGCATTAATTGGGCATACCTAATGTCTTAATCCCTGTAACATGCTCCTACAAGTATACCATACATAAATGTCCAAAATGCTCAAAAAAACAATTAACAATTACACAAGACATCTGGAGTCCTAAATATATCATTACAATTAATCATAGTTCTCAAACGGTTAATTAGGACTCAAATCATGTTTTCTAATCAGTAACTCAATGTTCTAATTGACCCTTACAAGTATTACTTGAAAAATAATCCATGTGGCTACTTATTCGAATGTCGACTTCTCGAGCTCAATTCGAGTCTACAAGAATTTTCAAAATTTTTCAAAAGTCTTTAATTAGGTCCTACATTAAGCAAAAATAGCAAACCATAAAATTGGGGCGAAAATGAGTGCAAATGACCAAACCAGGATAAAAACAGAGATCTAGTTCAGATGGACCACAACTGGTCCAGTTCGGTCTGGTTCAGCTAAACGAGTCGAGTCGATTCAAGAAAAACTCGTCTTCTACCTTTGTCTATGAGGGTCTCCAACTGGGAATCCTTACCTTTTTCCTCGCTTGATTATTATGTCACAACCCTCAATTGGTTCCAATCTCTTTAGCAACTTTGAAGATCTCCTCGAGACGAATCTAACCATCCAAGAAGCATCAAATTCTATTTAGGAACGCACGAACTAGGATCAATAGAAGCTTTATACTTGGCCTCCAGTAGTTTGCCTTTACATCCTATTACATTTTGGTACTACCTGAATGCACATAGCATATGGTGATTCATACGCCACTGTCTTAATATCCCTCTTATTCATGTTAACATTAGGGACACACAACCTTCTATGATACAATAACTCGTTGAATGATATGGAAAATCCCTTATCCTTTTCTTCCTTATATTGTTGGTAAATCCTAGCTATGTAGGAGTCACTCGTCTGTGTGCAAATCATGCATTATCTTAGCCCTGGTTGGGCTCTAAGCTAGGGAGACTCATAATGCGTTGTCTTATCCCTGGTTGGGCTCTAAGCTAGGAGAGTCTCCCTATGACTCACCATGCCACTACCTCAATATCGATCATTTCCATGTCTGCTTGTAACTCGACCTCTCTAGTAATTAAAGCAGAGGAATGGGTTGCTTGTCCACTTCAGGTGTCTACCACAACATTCATCTTGCTTGGATGATACAAGATCTCTATGTTATAATCACTTACCAGCTTCAACTAATACTTTTGTCTCATATTGATATCCTTTGTGAATAGGTCTTTTAGGTTTTTGGAGTCAGTAAAAATCTGTGTCTACTCCTCGTACAAGTAATGTCGCTATATGCTTAGAGAAAACCCTATTATTATCCATTTTAGGTCATGGGTCGAGTAATTTCACTCATATTCCTTCAACTATCTCAAGACGTAGGAAATGACCTGATCATTCTGCATCAGGATGCAACCTAGCCCCTTTCGTGATCATTCTGCATCAGGATGCAACTTAGCCCCTTCCCTGATGCATCATAATAAACCACAAAGTTACTTGAGTCGTTGAGCATTGGAGCATAAGTGTCGTCACAAACCAGTGCTTCAGTTCTCTAAAACTTTGCTCGAAAGCCTTGTTCCAAGAGAACACCTTTCCTTTTCTTGTTAATTGCATGAGACGCAACAATCTTAAAGAAGTCCTGAATAAACCCTCGATAATATCCTGTAAATCCCAAGAAGCTTCTCACTTTTGTAACTAAGATGGGTCGAGCCAGTTCATCATTGCCTCGACCTTGATTGAATCTACTGAGATGTCATGTCCTAACATAATGAGTTTCAATAAGGTCATTACCTGCAACCAATATTCGCTTTGAATATTTGGCATAGAGTCGATGCGCATACTGACAGCACCCTTCTCAGGTGTGTCTCATGCTATGCATCAGTTCTGGAATATATCAATATGTTGTCGATGAAGACTATCACAAAATGTCAAGGAAGTATTTAAACACTATGTTCATCAACAAGTCCATAACTGCTGCAGAGGCATTAGTCAATCTGAATGACATCACAATAAACTTATAATGGTTGTATTTGCTCCTGAGGGTCGTCTTGGGGATAGATCATCTATGTATAATATCACGTCCTGATCCACGCATAGTATAACGTCAAAATCACATATATCTAATACAATCAGCAACACATCTAAGGGTCTTTCTAACACTACTTTATAGGCTTGGACTTACTCATCTACCACTAATATCTCTCTTGACGACGTAGACACCGATAACCTGTATTCTAAAGGCTATAGTCCTAACCGTGCATGCCTTACAAATGTAGCAAAAATAAACGAGTGTGTGAATCTAGAATAAAATAACACGAATGCATGATATCCGAGCATTAGTAAAGTACATGTCACCAGTGTCAGTATCTTCTACTCTCTTCCCGTTGGTGGCCCTGGTCATGCCTCTACTCTGAGTCGAGCCTTCCTAGCTGCTCCGTCCAAACGTTGAGGCCTCGTTGCCTCCTGTGGGGACAATCTGTCTTCCTATGGCCACTCTTACCACAGTGATAACACACGTCAGTACCAACCCTGCACTGTCCGGAGTGTCTGAGACCACAAGTGGGGCACGTGGGTCTTCCACTGTCATGTTTCCCTGTTTCAGATGCAGAAAAGCTTCCCGGTTGTTGTACCAATTTACCGCCGGGTAGTACTTGTGGATGAACGCCCTCTTCATCTCATGCCAACATATTGGCTCCTCATCCTCATCTTCTTTCCTAAGGGTTTGTTGGGCAGTCTTCCACCAGAAGTGAGCTTCGCCCTTAAGCATAAAGGAGGCACATTTTACCTTCTGATCCTCAGGGCATTTCATGTGCTCAAATATAGTTTCTATAGACTCAACCCAAGATTCAACAAGCACGGGGTCTATTGTCTTTCCTTCAAACACTGGCGGGTCATATTTACGGAAGTCTCTCAGATACTTGAACTCCCTAGTCATACTAGTACTATCAACATCTCCCCCTCCCTCTTGATTGGCCGCAGCGGCTTGAATCAATTTTTGGTAGGCTTCCATGCTCAGCATTACCATGTTAGGGGGTGGAGCTACTACGGGTTCCAACACCGGCAATTGTGGCACCTGTCTCTGTGCAGAATTCTGGGTAGGATCAGACTTTGTTGGAGTCTTCAATGGCCTCGTACCTCTACGTCTACTAGTGCTACGTGTATGAGTAGGGTCCGACTTTGTTGGAGTCTCTGCTAGCCTCGTACCTCTAGCTCTGCTAGTGCTACGTGTTGTAGGTGCCATAGTCTCTACATCATGCAAGAAGTCAAGTTAATAGACATCCAACCCAAATCACTAACCTAAATATGTTCATGTATGAAAGGCATGAAAATTTTTAATCATAAGACGAGATAGGCATACTACTTTCTATTTGCAACCTATACCAAGCCTTGGAGATACCTTCACAAACAAAAAACCCTTTGGAGGAAGATTATTGATGCCAAATCTAGATCCTCCCTTTTGAACACTAAACCGGTATCCTCCACAGCAACAGCAACCAAAGGCCCTTGGGAGGCTATATTAAAGTTCCGAAATCTAATACATAGCCGTGTATGCTACAAGATTGGGGATGATCTCTTGAGTTTCTTTGGTTTGTGCATTTGTTTAGTCTTTCCTGAAAACTCGGTTTCTTACAAAAACAATAATAAATAAATACGAAAATAAAAACCTTTTTTGGGACGATACTTGGCTTGGAGGGGCACATGTGATGTCCCACATTGGTTGGGGAAGAACAAACCACCATTTATAAGGGTGTGGAAACCTTCCCTTAACAGACGCGTTTTAAAGTTTTGAGGGCAAGCCCGAAAGGGAAAGCCCTAAGAGGACAGTATCTACTAGTGGTGGATCTGGCTTGTTACAAATGGTATCAAAGCAAGACACTGGACGATGTGCCAGTAAGGACGCTGGGCCCCAAAGGGGATGAATTTGGGGGCAGTTCCACATCGATTGGAGGAAGAAAAGAGTTTTAAATCTTTGAAGGGAAGTCCAAAAGGGAAAGTCCAAAGAGGACAATATACACTAGTAGTGGACCTGGGTTGTTACAGCACATCTCCCATGATCCCCTGATAGAGATTTTTGGAAGATCGAACCAAACGGTATGTTCTCAGTCAGCTCCTTGGTGCACGACCTCAATCAAATTCTAAACGAAACAGCCCGAGAGCTCTATAAAGTAATTTGGAGTGACCATTATCCAAAGAAAGTAAAGCTTTTTCTATGGGAGAGGAAGCCAGCCACAAAGCTATTAATACTCATGATAAACCCCATTGGTGTTCTAATGGCAAGCATAGCTCACAACCACAAGGCCACTTGTTTTTATCCAATTGAAGAGGTTTTATGCAACTCTTTTGGGAGGCTTTGCCTCTCTTTCATTATTATATTAATCATAAATCCTCCCAACAATAAAAATGTCATTCAGTAGAATTAATTTTTATAATAGGAATGGTAAAAAGTGTCTAATAAATTCATAATTATATTTGTTAGGAGTCCTGACAAAGTGGAATTGTGACACGCACACATGTCGTCATATAATAATAATAAGTAAAGGGACATTTTCTCCTCAAGAAAATGACCTCTTCCGTCAGGGAGTCCATTAGATATTTACCTAAACCGGTAGGTAGGTCGTTGAGCCGATCCCTAAGATGAGTAAATGCTTATGGAAAGAGAATTATGATTATTACCTCTGGGTGTAAAGCTTTAGTATTCTTTTATACACGCCACACTAAAATCCTTATTTTGATCCAAGATAAGTAGCAAACTCATAAGCTGCAGATCAGGCTTTTAACATCAAGTACAGCGGAAATGGAAATCAAATAACTTTTTCTACAAGGTGGGAGGGATCCAAATGTAGCCATGGGTTTGAACATAACCAGCTTTTTCCAGTAGCTCGTCAGCCTTGGCCGGACCTCGGCTCCCGGGTTTGTAAGGAAGCGACTTCACCTCACCGTTGTCGATTCTGTGCAGCAATGGCGTGAAGATCTCCCAGGCGGCCTGAACGAGAAAACTGTTTGTGAGCATGAAGTTGATAAGAATTAGAAGATTCGTAATTCGTTAGTGTTGAAACGTTACCTTCAGCTCATCTCGACGGACGAAATGCTGCTGATCGCCCCTTATTCTGCGAGAGTGTTTAATGTTGTTAATGAATGTTACCATGTAAACGACGTGAATGCTACAGAAGATAAAGGATGGGTCTTACGTGTCGAGGATGAGACGCTCGTATGCCTCTGGAATTGTAACGCCCTGATAACGTTGGCGATATGACAAGTCTAATTCACTCTGTACAGTTGACATTTCCAGTCCAGGTTTCTTGACCTGCAAAGTCCACAGAAAAGAAGATGAGTAATAATAGAACTCATGAACTGAACCAGGTTGCCTCGTTAAGTGTTTTCAATCAAGAGAGTCGAGATATCGAGCTCTGAAACATACATAGCGACCAATCGGATTTCTAGTTTAAGGGAGTCATGAACATTGGCAATTCTCTATTAGATACCCTTTCAAGCATTATGAACATAAATGTCTAATGGTGTGACGTTAGCTTATACGAATTTTTTTTCGTACCGTAAGCTTCATGTACATAGCCTCGGAAGGTTGCAAGCGAATCACAAACTCGTTCCTCCCTTGTTTTTTACCTGCATCATGAACATTGATCAATTTCGAGCAACTAAACAAAAGCATGCTCGATCTCGATGATGTATTTTAATAATTCTACACATTCACAACAAAACATCAAGCACCCAGCCAATAATGCATATACCAGTGAGAAGAACTGATACGATATAGATTACGAATGACACTTTAGATTGGAGGCCTTACATCTGAAAATGTCACCAGGAACATCCTTGAACTGAACTCGAATTTCCGCTTTTCTTGAGCTCAATGCTTTTCCTGCCTTCATTATAAAAGGGACGCCTGAAAACGAATACATACGAAAGAACGACACAGTTAATTCATAGAATCCAGAGGCTAAATGTTCATAAAAAAGCCCACCTGAAAACTATGTAACTTAGCTTTGAAGAGTATTCTCTTACCTTCCCATCTTTCATTATGAATCCTTAACACCATAGTAGCAAAGGTTGGTGTGTTTGAATGATCAGGAACGGTAGGATCATCCCTGTAACCTTCATATTGCCCAAGAACTACTTCTTCATCCTTAATTGGCAGCACTGACTGAAGAACCTGTCCCAAAAAAGCCCGTGGAATTTGAGAGTAGAAAGAGGAGACCCAAATTCAAGGAACTTGAGAATTAAGTATACATATACAATTTAAACGCCGGTTAAATATACAATAAGATTTCTTTTGGTTTGAGTTCCTACCTTTACTTTCTCATCTCGGATGTGCTCGGGTTTGAGGGAAATAGGTTTTTCCATAGCAACCAAACAAAGAACCTGAGAAGGCAGCCAAAAAAAAAAACAATTTAAGAACTTCTAGAAGTGCAAAATTAGTAGATAGTTAAGTCAAAGTAATGCAACAACAAATCGAATCCTACAAATTTTAGGTCCATTGTGATAAAAAGTCCGTTTAAAAACTTTAAAGTGCTCTAGAAACCAAAAATATCTCGAGTCAAGAACAACTTCTCACCTGTAATAGATGATTTTGAATGATATCACGAATAATCCTGCAAAATAGAACTTGAATTGTGACTTGTTTAGATTAATAAACACATGTTTGGGAGTGATTTTAGCAAATATGATACGTTTATAGTGATCTATTAAAATTGATTTTCATATGATCATTGTAATATTTGGTTCTACAGTTTTAAAAGTGATTTCTACACAATCATAAGTGATATTGAATTGAAGGTGTGTTTAGAAATGGCTTTAGAATAAGTGTTTTAAGCCTAAAGGACTACTTTCTAATTTTGTAAGTGTTTTACAAAGGATAAAAGTTTAAAATAGAGATTTTCAGATGATCAGAAGTAAGTCGAAGATCATACCCATATTCATCAAAATATCCACCACGCCCCTCGGTACCAAAATCCTCCCTGAACACGATCTACAAGGGAACAAAATGAAAGGGGGGAAGAAAAAACAAGCATTAGTACACAACTTTTAAAAAGTTCAACCAAGCTAGAACTTTCAAATTAATTGTACTTCAACAGCCTTGAATTTATTTTAAGAGTTTTGCAGATGTTCACATAAAGTAATGAACCATGAATTCTCACCTGTACATTATCAATGTTGTCACGGTTCCAAAGGGGCAAGAAAAAGCGGTTTGCAAAACGAAGTACCAACTGAGAATTCAAATCATGCAAGAACATACATAAGACTGTCGTTTTAAAAGTCAGAGACTACAAATAATATCTTAGTTACGTCAATATTACCAGATTTTGAACCAATTCCTTCCCCAGATAGTGATCAATACGATAAATTTGTGGTTCGTCAAATAATTCTCCAATCTGGGAACTTAACTTCTCAGCAGATGCTAAGTCCTTCCCAAAAGGTTTCTCCACAACAATCCGGGTCCATCCACCAAGATCAGCTAAATGTGGATTAAACAGCCTTTGATAATCAATATCCAGATATAAACGAACGCCAACCACAAGAAAATAATCTGCACTTAAAGCTTACACTTATTCATGCAATAATGCTTGATCATCTTGCAGACAGACGGATATACCGAAGGAGGAAGTGCAAAATAGAACAGCCTGCGAGATGTTCCCTCCGCACTATTTCTGGAAACCTCATGCTCTGAGATTTCCTTATCCAACTTCTGAAAGCCCTCCGCAGAATCATACGAACCACTAACATATTTGATCTGCAAAGTTTATTGCATTTATGCATGCACGTAATTCTAGTGAGTATATTACGATACTAACGCAACAACAATGCGTAAATCGAGTAAAACTAACCAACTTCAGAAACTTGGATACTTCTTCTAACTGCACGGCATCAGAAGTTTTTCCTTGGACAAGATACCTGCAATCATTATTCATATTGAGCAATCCCTCACAATGGAAACAGTCGACAGAGATTATATAAGAGGTATCAATGGAGCATAATACACCGAAGTATCAATGCAGAAATAGAATTCTTAATGACACTCTCGAAGTAAAATACATAGATGCCCAGTGCACAAATGATTGATTATAAAGCTAATACACGGCGATTGATTTCATGAAAAAATCAATGATTCCAGTAAGTTGACTCGATCAAATAAAAAACGACATTAAGAGTAAAGATAGAGAAGGTTCCATATCTCACCCACGTATGCGGTTTCTTAGATCATCATCAGAAATTTTTGACCTCGCATAACCAAAAATGTGAACTTCATCTGATTGTAGGAATCCCTAAGAGTAACCATTGATTAAAAGAAAAATACTCAGCAGTTGAATTGAATAAATCAACAGAGGAATGATTGCAAAGAGAAGACTATCTAGTAGCTAAGAACAAAATATGTCCCTCAAATTCATTCAGGTTGCCGGATGCTCTATCAAAAACCTTTAGAACAACCAAACAACCAAACTCCAAAGTTAAGCAATTCTACCCTTCAATATGAAAGGAAAATCCCAAATAAATCAATAAACCTGGGCAAAAAGGTGGAAGAGAGCTGGAAAAGTCTTCTTTTTAGCAAGATCTCCAGATGCTCCAAGAACAATGATGGAAAGACAGCCAGTTTCCTGCACATTCTCCTCTCCTGTAAAAGAGTCATTTCGGAGAGTAGATCTTTTCTCGATGTGCCACGATCCAGAATCCATCTCTTAAGCTACAGAACACATAGTCCAAAGAAACAGAGTTACAAAAATGAAATAATCATAACTCAATTTTCACTACAAGATTCAACTAAAGGCAGTCTTGGCGGAATCTTTTACTTCACTAACAGCGCAATATCTAACAGCTTAATCCAAAACAGAAAGAACATATGAGAGGAAAAAAAGAATGTAAAAGAGAAACAAATCAATGTAAAACTATTCCGTTAAAGTCAACAAAAGAGAACAAAAGAGAGAGAGAGAGATTATAAGGAATCCACACTAGTTCGCGGATCTGATTCTCCGAGGGAACGAAAATCAAACCGAGCCAACAGCAAAATTATCGAACAAAATCAGTAATGATCAGAACATCAAGTTCTTTCAGCAAAATTATCGAACAAATTCAATTTCAAAAGATTGAACAAGAAAAAGAATCAAACCTCACAAAATTAAAACCTAAATCAATGATAATGGTGTTAAAGCAGCTCAAATGGCGGAAGAAAAACAGAGAGAACACTAACCTAAGGCTCTCCTGTCCGTCCCCTTTCTTGGAATTGGCGTCGAATGGAATGGAGATTTTAGAGATTCTGGGAGATTTAAAACCGCTGTATCCCCCACCAAACACTTTCGTCGTCGGCAAATGGCATGCAGCCACTCCTAGCCGCCGTTCTAGACGCGGAAAGAAAATAATCATTTTTGGGTTTGATTTTACAACAACCTACCCCCGCATTTTGGTATTATTATCTTTTTAGCCACCTTAGTTGTTTCTAAATTTCACAATACCGACTCGAAAACGATGAACACGACTCTTCAAAATGATAGTGTTGGTTTATGGGTGATGAACACGACTCTTCAAAATGATATATTGTCCATTTTTAGTAAGCTCTCATGGCTTTGCAGAGGTTTCATACCAATTGAGATAATATTCATGGACTATAAATTATTAGATCATGTCACATTTATGTGTTGCATTTTGACCATTCGATGACAAATTAATCTAATTAGGTTGCACCATTTGTATATAATGACACAAATAAGTCAACTCGACATGTGTATCAAATGGTATTTAATTGGTCCAAACAGATTGCGTCATGTGGCAATCAACTTGCAATCAAACATATCCAAACTAGTTTAACCTCGTGTGAATAAGGAAGTGGACTCGATGTGACATCTGAATAAAGGAGCGATACATGAATGAACTGATACTATACCAACAAAGTGCACCTTGTTTTTCGATGACTTAATCATATGAACTCTATATTTAAGTGTGTTTTACTTTTAGTAACTCTATCTGGTATGGCTTTTTAGAAATTTTCTACGAATGCATGTGAGTGAAGACAAAGTACGCTAAAAGGATCCATGTTTGTTTCTGGGGATAATCTCCACTCTTAAGAAATAGGTAACGTGACCATGTCGCAGGGGATGCAAAAGAATGTCGGGAACATTGGATGCCGAATCCGAATTTTGAATCCTGATCTGAATCTTGGGTATGGGTCGTTACAAATGGTATTAGAGCAGCTCCTCTTTCTTAGTAAGATGTGGTTCGGAGACAAGCCAAAGAGGGAGCTGGTGGGTATGTGACACCCTAATAAATGAAGGGTATATGAATGAACCGATACCACATTCAAATGAGAGCGATCTTGAAAACAGGATAACTAAATAACACTTAAAGAATAGAACGTAACCACCTATATCAACAAGGTGCATTTTCATTTTCAATAGTTTAATCATAAGAACTCTACGGTTAATCATGTTCTATTTGGAGCACTTTTATGTGGAGTGATCTTTTAAGAATTTTCCTAAGATGCATATGAATAAAACACAAAGTATGCTGGAAAGACTCAATTGAACATGTTTTACTTTTAAGAATTTTATGTTCGTGTTGGTTAGGTTACCTTATCAAAAAATTTCAAACCCGGACCAAACGGAATTCTTAAATTTTCCAAAAATTAAACTCAATTCGAACCGTAAATAAAAATCTAACCGAACTCAACCCTTTATAATTTTGGTTGAGTAGTTCGAGTTAGTCGGGCTACAAAGTCATATTAACACCTTTTGTACGAACATATCGACATGTTTAATCCATTCAATCCTTAAAGATCGAGAAGCCATAAGCAGATCTAATAAACAAGTTAGAAATTCGATCGGGCAATATCTCAAAAAATTAAACATTTTTTAATATATTTTTTAAAATTAAACTTAAAAAATTATTCAGTCACGTCAACAAAATAAATATTTAAAACATTAATTTGGCTACTTCCCAACAACTCCTAAATTATTTATTAAAAAAAAAAGAGAGAAAATCCAAAATTGCCAATCTGGAGATCACGAGATCAGAAAACGTATCCACGTGTCAGACATGCTGGATCAAATCCTACGTGGACCATCGATCGACCTAAAACCTACGAGAAAACGAATATACTGTGGTATTGGGAGCAGAGAATGAAAGAATCTTCAACGCATTTTTCGCACGTGAATCACGTGCAAAATGGGAACCATTTCAACTTGCCCAATATATATATTTTTTTAAGATGGGAGAGATTCATTAAAAATAAAATCGAAAAGAAACTAAATTAGTGTTTAATAAATTTATAAAATTAATAATTTTTTTTATAGACCAAACAAAATAAATGATCATGCCTTAAATAAATCATCATCGGCTCACATAGGTTGACTTAAATTTCAATAGACTTTCATTAAGGATAACGTCGGGACATCAACCTAAGCTAATCAGGTAAGTGGCCTTACTATCGTCATAGTTATATTTGATGTTGACACGTGCCCCGTGGTTCTGCACATGTCATATATATTGATATCTGTGAATTGTTTGTGGATCGATATACTTCTTATATGTTATGTATATGTTATAATATGTTAATTGTATGATAATAATTATGGTAGGATGCGTTCAATGATATGTTTGAGATAGAATACTAGAAGGATGCACAAAACGAAATATAACGACAGGAGTAAGATACGTTCATGAAACGTTAAGGTTAGGCTACATACCGGAGTGCTATGGGTAGGATAGATTGATGAACGAATACGGTTAGGTTATGGGTAGAAAGAGAAAGGTTTGTGATAGATTGATAGAACGATAGCGTTAGGATACGTTCCTGTGATGATATGACTAAGGTACGTTCACATAACGATATGACTGTGATAAGTATAACAACGTTAAGGCTATGATAATTTAGGGAACAATATGACCACGGAGTGTTTACGATATGACATGTTTATGATACGATATATTGTGATGTGATATGTTATGGTTAGATTGTTTTGTGTGACCATTGAGGTAATTGTTGTATGAATTGCATGTTATGAAATGACATGTTAAAAGCATGAAGCGTTATGTTATGTTTTCTAAATTGTATGTATACAACATGTTATGAATGACATGATATCATGATAAATAAAATGAAATATAATCCCGTTAGAATTATGCATGATATGAGAACTGAAAAATGAGAAAAAATATGACATGAATGTAAAACGATAGCGAGGTTATATTTAATAATGTTGAAAATAGAAAAATATTGTGATCTCGTGCATTATGTGTGTTCATACCCCTATTTCATCACGATGGGCAGGGGTACGATCATTATGTTTTACATAATGCTGCTGTGGTGTTACTAGTTCTAACGGGTGTCTGGTCTAATGAGCTCACATAGTATGCTCGCCTACAAGAAAGGTGGCCCAGCGGTGTGCAAATTGATTGGTGAGTGCATACTCGCACGTATGGGTTGTGTGTAGAGTATATGGTACACATCCAAATTACTCATTAGGACAGTATCATAGGAAAATAGATTGAAAGGATAGGTTTCGTCATTCCATTCGCATGTTCTTGCATTAACCCCCAATAGTGGGGTCACTTAATGAGTATTTCTGGTCCCGTCATTGCATTCACATGTTCTTGCATTAACTCCCAATAGTGGGGTCATTCCATGAGTATTTCTTTAAATACTCATGTCATGTGCTACTACATTTTTTCAGGTTAAGGCGATGCATTTCTGTACGACTGGCCGACGACGACATCACAACTCGAGACCAAGGCACATGTATATGATAGTGGTATTTATTTTCTTAGACTTAGGCTAGAATAGGATGTTTTTACTTAAATGGTTATTTATTTTTAGTCTTTTGTTATATCGTTTTAAAGATGTTTTCAAAACATGTAAGTCCATAACTGTATTTTAAAATAAATGTATGTTTTATGAGAGATACTGAGAATGTGAAAGTATGGTACAAAAAAATTTAAAATAAGATATTGGCCTTAGAACTAAGGCAATTGAATTTTCCTGTTCTAAGGAGTGAATCCTCATAATTGAATTCTCTAATGCGTCAACGCTGGTTGATAACTAGCCAGAGAGTGTTATTATAATCCCCTTCCTATGGAAGGGTAGTAGTTGAATACAAAGCATCTAACTGGCCTTGTAATTAGCATCCAATGAAGGAGTGAATCCTCAGAAGTGATGTGGGTAATTTGCACTGCAGTATTATACAGAAATTGGAAAATACTGTCCCACTCCAAAAAGAGGATTAGGCACCACTCCATAAAGAGGATACGCAACCTGCTAAAGTGTTCTCTACGGTGTCTAGGCTGGTTGATAACTCGCCGGAGTGTATTATTCAAATCACCATCCAATGGAAGGGTTGTGGTAGAATACAAAGCAGCTAACTGTCCTTGTAATTCGCATCCAATGAATGTTAAAGAAGATAACTCACCCGGTATTATTATCGTGGTCTCTAGGATGTAATGTGTGATCAAGTCTCCTTCATCATCAGAGTAGTCGGGCGTAAAAGCATGGTTCCAACTATCTTATCTGAAGAACGGCGTTAATAGAGTTAACGTACCGCTCTCAATTATATGAACATCTCTTTAAACATAAAAAAAACTACCGGAAATAGATATTGTCTACTTTAACTTGTAACCTATCGCTCACGGTTTTAAAACACATCTACTACATAAAGGTTTTCACACTCTTACAAACGATATTTTGTTCTCCTCTTTAATTGACGTGAGATCTCACACAAACATACACTTTTAAGCGTTTCAAAATACCTTTTGAATTTTTAAAATTTTCATGAGACCCTTTGAATTCTCTTAAATTTTCAATAGTAATATTAAAACGTTTGACAATAATTTATGAAATGAGACTGTTTTCATTTATGAATTTTTTGATTTTTTTTTTTTTCTGTAAAGATAAAAGAGTGTTAATTACTTTTTAAATTTTTATGGATATTTTTTAAATATAAAATATTTTTTTTTTTTTTTTTTTTTAAGGATAATGGAACTTTTTAAAATTTATTAAAAAATAGGAATAAGAGGTTATAAGATGTTTTTTTATAAAAATAATAATAATAATTAAATAGATAATTTAAAATTTTAATTAATTAAAAATAAATATATTCCACTAAGCGAACATAATGGTAAGTGGAACACATTCGAAGGCTCCTTTTAAAGCCCCACGCGGGAATTGTGGGATAAGATAAGAACCTCTCAAAATATTTTAAAAAATAATTAATTTATTATTATAAACTTAATGATTAAATGATTGAAAAATAATGATAACCGCTTCTAAAATATCTAAGATACTCGTTAATCAAATAACTATATTAGATATTAAATACCCTTAAACCTGTTGAGCTTTGACGTATCGTGTCTCATTTAATACCCTTAAACCTGATATGTTTAGCAGACTCGATCGTCAAATATAAAGACAAATGTTCGAGCCCAAGTTTGAAGCATGGAGGATGAAGGCAAGGTAACATCAATGTGACATCTGAATAAAAGAGGGGTACATGAATGAACCGATATCGCATTCGAATGAGAGCGATCTTGAGGATAGGATGACTAAGAAAGTTACTATCTATATCAACATAGTGCACTTTTCGGTGGCTCAATCCTAGGAATTCCATAGTTAAACGTGTTTTACTTGGAACAATTCTATGTTGGATGACTTCCTAGGAATTTCGTAGGATGTATGTGAGTGAGAACAAATCATGTTGGAATGACTCGTGTTGGCTCATAGTAGATAGTCTTCACTCTTAAGAAGCGAGGAGTAGGTAGGCGAGCTCATAGGATAGTCTTCACTCACGGTCCACGTACATGCACATGGACCCACTAGATGTGCTCGTACATGTTCCCCTAGGCCTGACATTGCCGAAGGCCATAGAGGGAAAGGAGCACATATTATATTATATCATGATGTATGCATCCATATTAATCATACTGGGGAAGTGTAGGCGGGCTCATAGGATAGTCTTCACTCACGATTCACGTACATGCACATGGACCCACTAGACGGGCTCGTACATGTTCTCCTAGGCCTGACATTGCCGAAGGCCACAGAGGGAAAGGAGCTCATATTAGATTATATCATGATGTATGCATCCGTATTAATCATACTGGAGAAGTATCCCAATGCTCGTGACATATAACGTACATGATGTCCCATAGTTTCAAATTACGGTACATACTTACGATATAAAGTATACTTCTATTCTTTTTATGACATAATTTTCCTATGAGACATGCATACGTATACTCGACATATCTATCATGGTCAATGTTCATGACTTATTAATGTCTCATAGTCATAGTGTGAGCATGCTATCATAATATGTGTGGCGCCGTATGGAAGTACATGGATCATATAACATTTATATCATAACATAATTCTTATCATATCATACGTAACACGCCCTGTCATCATAAAAATACGACACATATAGGGTAATAGAGTACGTATCATTCCTATAGCACACAAGTCATTGAACCCAACATGTAGACATCCAACAACAAACCCATTTACATGGTTGGCCTAATCTAGAGTCCTACTTCTTTAATGCTAGTTTGAAACTGTTTATTGAAATTCAATTCCAATACTCATACTAACCTTAAACGCTTTCAAAATTGTAAAAAATGGTATGCAATGGTTGAAAATGGTAGGAAAAGGTCCCCACCTCGAACTTCGAACCATGTTGAGAATGATCTTATTCTTCCTTTCGGCCACACCATTTTGTTGTGGTGTATATGATGCTGTCACTGCCTCCTTATGCCCTTCTCTTCACAAAATTTCGTAAATTCATTAGAGTAAAACTCTTCACCTCGGTTAGTTCTTAAATCCTTCACTCTTCTTCCAGTTTTAGTCTTCATAGTAGCACAAAATTTTTTGAAGCAATCAAAGGCTTCTGATTTGGCATGCAAGAAGTAAATTCATGTTTTTTCTACTAAAATCATCGATGAGGGTTATGAAATATTTCTTGTTACCATTTGATGCTGGAGAGATCGGACCACATATGTTTGAATGAATCAACTCAAAAATTACTCGAGCTCTTCTTGATTTTTCGGATGGAAAAGAATTGCTTTCATGCTTTGCTACAACACAGCTCTCGCAAATTTCTATTCGAGGAGTGATGTTTGGCAACCCAATCACCATCTTCTTTGAAGACAATGTCCTTAATGCTTTTAAAATGTAGATGACTATACCTAAAATGCCAAAGCCAATTGGAATCTTCTTTTTTCACCATCAAAATTCTGGCTACGATATTTAACGTCAATGGATATAAGCGATTGGTGGTCATCTGCATCTTAGCAATTGATCATCTTCTAGAGTCATAAATCTCACATTCATTATTTTGGAATGTGATCACATACCTTTTTTTGCAATTGACCGATACTAAGCAAGTTGGTGTTCAGATATTAACTCTACAAAGCCATTTCTAGTCTTGATATCTACTGTTTCTTTCTCCATCACTCCCCATCAATTGGACAGTTGAATTGTTGCTAAGACAAATACTAGTATGAAAATTTTCATACATAGTTGAGAAACTGTCATATGGTGCTACATCCAGAGTCTACGACCCATACACCTTGATCTGCAACCTTCATAGCATGGAATGACATTAACAATGTTTCTTCTTCTCTTTTTTCCGCAAAGTTGAATTGATCTCTTTTATCCTTTTGCAGTCTGGTATAACATTCATTCTTGTAATGTCCAAGGTGTTCACATCTGTAGCATTCCACCTTAGACTTGTCAAAATGTCTCTTGCCTTTGTTGTCATAATCGTCCCTGACTAGATCTGGTGACCTGCCAACATCTCTACTTCATTCTCAACCATTCATTCTTGTAATGTCCAAGGCGTCCATATCTGTAGCATTCCACCTTAGACTTGTCAAAATGTCTATTGCCTTTGTTGTCATAATCGTCTCTGACTAGATCTGGTGACCTGCCAACATCTCCACTTCTTTTTCGCCTCGACCTCTTCTTTGCCCTCTACCTCTGGAGCTTGAAGCTTCACCTGGTGTGAATATCTTTAGGGCAGTCATCTTCTCTATTGTACTTGTGCGATTAAGCTTCTACTCATGCACTAGCAAGGAGCTTTGAAGCTCATCTATTTGCATCTCTTCGATATTGTTTGCTTCTTCAATAAAACATACAATGTAATCAAACTTTGGAGTTAGAGATCGCAAAATCTTTTCTACAACCGCAACATCCGTGATTAGATCATTATGCATCCTCATTTTACTTGCAAGGCTCATAACCTTGCCAATATAATCATTCACCATTTTTCCCTTTGGCATTTGGATAATTTCAAAGTATCTTCTAACTGCTTGAAGTTGAGCACGCCTTACTCTCGTTAAGCCTTGATACTTCCTCCTCATTGAATCCCAAATTTCCTTGGATGTCTTCTTCTGAAGCATTGTTTCCAAGATAGTCCGATCAATGGACTGGAATAAATAGTTCTTGACCTTCAGGTTCTTCAACTTTGATGCTGCCAACCGTTGCTATTGAACAGCTGATAGTACCTCGCCTTCATTTGGCTTTACATAACTTGTCTCCACCATATCAAAGAACTCCTTTTATCCGAGAAAATTTTCCATCAACATCACCCAATGAACATAGTGACCATCAAATCTCGAGATGGCGAGCTGAACGTAGTTATCAACTTGTCTTTCTGCTGCCATTCTTGCTGCTGCAAGGTCGCTCTGATACTAGTTGTTGGTGGCAACAAAGAAATTTGGTAGAATTCTTTGGGAGATGAGAACTTTGTACAACTATTGAGGAATGCTTAATTGATTTTCTTCTACTTCCACCAATGCCAACATAAACTAATCAAGTAAGTGGCCTTACTAAAATGGAACTTTCAGTAAGGATAAATTTGTGACACCAACTTAAGCTAATCAAGTAAGTGGTCTTACTATCGGCATGGTTAGAAGTTTGTGTTCTGTCTGATGACACTTGTCTCATGGTTCTATGCATGTCATATGTTTGATTTGTGTGAAATGTGTATGAAGTGATATGTCTATGATATGATATGACTATGGTATGATACATGTTATACTAGGATATATTTGACGATATGATACAAGTCATGATATGATATGTTGATGATATGATACATGCTATGATATGATATATTTGTTGATATGATACATGTCATGATACGATATACTTGACGATATGGTACATGTTGTGATATACTTATTCGTACATGATATGGTATGTTGAAGGACATGTTATGTGCATGATATGACATAATGCAATGTATGACATGAATGACACACCGTAGATATGTTTTGACATGATATACAACCCTGATATATGTTTCAAAGGCTACGTTATAAAATAATATGATATGGAAAAATGGAAGGGATTGTTTTACATAGTTTAATGAATGAAAAATGTTGGGACTTCATGCATCATTATATGTTACATGCATTGGAGAATTTTCCCATTTAGGATGGATATAGATGCATACATTACGTAAAGAAAAATGATCATTATGCTTATCAGAATGCTACCACGTGTTATAACAATTTTATAAAAATTAACCACATTCTTTATAGATTAAAAATTTTGAAAAATGGTAAAAGAGGAATTTCACTGTGTTTAGGTTATTTGATTTGGGTATAAAGTACATGACATGAATTTAGGCAAAAATGAAAGAAAATTTGGCACAATTTGAGGTGTTTGGTTAGCATGAATGTGTTAGGCAAAAAGAGAGCCTTTTGTTGTTGATATGCCTATAAAGAAGCATGCACACTCTTTTCAAAATCTTACCTAAATTCCATCTCCTTTCTCCCTCACACTCTTTCCCTCTCTTTTAACAAAATCAAACCCATTTCCCATCCAAACCTCCCCTTCTTCCCCCACGCCCATTTCCCCTCTCGTCTCCATTCATTCATTCCTCTCCTCGTTCCCACGTCGTTATGGAAACTTTCACTCTCACACTCTTCTCCCCCGTGCCGTCCCGATCGTCTTTCTGGACGTCTAGGACTACCCGTGTAGTTTCATGCAGCGCCGCACTGAAACCCTCGATCTCGACCGACAGGGCATCAGTGGTTGTACGAGTGATGGACGTTGCAGAGAGTGTAGTTTTGGCTCAACCCAATTGTAAAAACGGGCGGTCTTTTCGGGCATTGAGGAGTAGTCGTGTAGTTGCATGCACTAGTGCACTGAAACCCTGGATCTCGACTGAGAGGGCGTCAGTCGTTGTACGAGTGATGGACGTTGCAGAGAGTGTAGTTTTGGCTCAACCCAGTTGTAAAAACGGGCGGTCTTTTCGGACGTCGAGGAGTACTCGTGTCGTTGCATGCAGTGGTGCGTTGAAACCCTTGAGCTCGACCGAGAGGGCGTCGGTGGTTGTACGAGCCGAGTACGGCGGTGCGGTGATGGAGGCGGCGGAGAGCGTTGTTTTGGGTCAACCCAAGGGTAAAAGTGATGAGATTGGTGTGAAGGGTTTGAGTCCTTATGGGGGATTGGTTGATGATATACATGAGGATGGAGGGATTGGAATTGTGAAATTCCTTAGAGGGAAAGTGTTTTTCATTACTGGGTCCACTGGATTTCTAGCAAAAGGTACCATTTTTTTATTTTTATTTTTTTGGGTCAATTAAATAATTAATATATATATAAATTGAATAAATAATAATTTATTATTTGAAATATTTCAGTTCTTATAGAGAAGATGTTGAGGACAACTCCCGATGTGGGAAAAATTTATGTTCTGATTAAGGCCAAAGATGAAGAAGCTGCAGCAGAGAGGCTAAAAAAAGATGTAAGTTTTTATTTATTTATTTTATTTTTAATTTTCAGATTATTCAAATAAATGAATTAATCCATTAATTGTTTGGAATAATTTGTCAAAAAATATTTTTTAAACAAAATTAAAAAAATAATAATAATTTAAAAGAATTTTTAGATTATCAAAAATATTTTTTAGAAAACTTCTTAATAAATAAATAAATAAAAACACTATTTTTAAATTAACTAACATTTTTAAAGTATTTAATTTTTTAAATCCTTCTTTTGGAGTAAACTGTATGGAATAATTTGTCAAAAAATGGTTTTTTAAACAATATAAAAAAAAAATTAATAATTTAAAAGGATTTTTAGATTATCAAAAATATTTTTTTAGAAAACTCCTTAATAAATAAACAAATAAGCACTATTTTTAAATTAACTAAACCTTGAAAAATTAATTATTTAGCGATTTTAGAATACCAAAAATAATTTAAAAAATATATAAATAAAAAAAAAATCTGAAACCCATTTAAAATTAAAATTTGATTTAGAGGAAATTATTGGATTAATAATGGGAATTAATTAGAATTTAAATTTTGATCAGATTATAAATGCAGAGCTTTTCAAATGCCTAAGACAAATTCACGGGCAATACTACAAGTCGTTCATGATGAGTAAGTTGATTCCCGTTGTGGGGAATGTTTGTGAAGCAGACGTGGGACTACATGTCGACTTTGCTCATTTAATTGCCCATGAAGTTGATGTTATTATCAACTCTGCTGCCAACACCACTTTTGATGAAAGGTCTATGCTTTTTTTTAATAAATATAAATATAAATATAAATATATCTTTTTTTTATTCAATTTAAATATCTTTTTTTAACGTAGATACGACGTTGCCATCGACATTAACACGAAGGGACCGTCCAACCTCATGGGATTTGCTAAAAAATGCTCTAAGCTCAAGCTCTTCTTGCAAGTTTCAACCGGTAATTAAGACTGCTTTCAATATTGTTTCAAAAATACCCTTGAACTTGAACAGTAAAAAGTTTTATTATTTTCGTTTTTAAAAAAAATTAAAAGTATCGAGAAATTATACGCGGAGATATTATATAATATTTAGTAAAAAAAAGATTTAAAAAAAGAAAATATTTATAGAAATTTTGGGATGTGTAAAATGTAGCCTATGTGAATGGACAAAGGCAAGGCAAAATAATGGAAAGGCCATTTTGTAAGGGAGACAGTGAGGCTTTGGATGTTGAGACTGAAATCAAGTTGGCCCATGATACCCAATGGGCCTTTCAAGGTAATGGTACGGCCCAAACCATGAAAGACTTGGGCCTCCAAAGGTAAAAGCCCAATCCCATTTCTCATCAATTATTACCTCTCTCTCTCTCTATATATAAATAAATAAATAAATAAATAAATAAATATTTTCTCGACGCCAATCAGAGCCAAGCGATTCGGATGGCAAGACACGTACGTATTTACAAAGGCAATGGGCGAAATGGTAATCGACCAACTTAGAGGGGACGTGCCTGTCGCGATTATCAGACCGAGCATCATCGAGAGCACTTTCAAAGACCCGTTCCCGGGATGGATCGAGGGAAATCGGTAATTTCTATACCGTTTTTAGGGTTTTTTTTTTTTTTTTTTTGTTAATTATAGGTTTATGAAGCATATATTTATATATATATATATATATATATATATATATTATTGTTATGAATTAATTAATGGCAGGATGATAGATCCTATAGTTTTGTACTATGGAAAAGGGCAGCTCACTGGGTTCTTGGTGGATCCTAATGGAGTCATTGATGTTGTAAGTTTTTATTTTCTTTTGAGGTGAAATGTCCATTTTACCCCTAATAATTATATCCTTTTATAATTTTTTTTTGGATAAATCAATTTATTTCGAACTTCAAAGCCACTAAAATGATGAGTTTGAAAACATAGAACTCAGAACGAAAGTTTGTCAAAATACAGGGATGAAAAGGTAATTTTACAATTTTGCAATATAAAATAAATTTTTATTGATTTTTTTTTGGGTAAATTATTTTATTTATGAAAGACAAAATGTTGAGTTTGCAAATTTAGAGAGAAATGAAAGTTTAGTCAAATGGAAGGATGAAAAGGTAATTTTTCATTTTTAGAATATAAAATAAATTTCTATTAAAAAAATTATTTGGTAAATTAATTTATTTCAAATTTGAAAGAGTAAAAATGTTTATTCAAAATATAGGGACAAATGGTAATTTTTCATTTTTGCAATTTAAAATAAAATTTAAAAAAAAATTAGGTAAATTAATTTATTTTAAATTTGAAAGACTGAAATGAAAGTTTAGGAAAATACAAGGGTAAAAAGGTAATTTTACATGGTTTGTAATATAAAAATAAATATTTTATTAAAAAAATGAAAAGGGAAATAAATTAGGGTTTTATTTGGGGTAATAGGTGCCAGCAGATGTGGTGGTGAACGCGACGCTAGCGGCAATGGCGAGGCACGGAGGAGCTCCACGGCCAAGCTTGAACATCTACCACGTCGCGTCCTCGGTTGCCAACCCCTTAGTGTTCAACCGCCTCGCCGCCCTCCTCCACCAGCACTACAGCTCTTCGCCGTGCTTCGACGCCGACGGAACCCCAATCCGCGTCCCCACCATGAAGCTCTTCAACTCCGTCGACGACTTCTCCGACCACCTCTGGAGGGACGCCGCACGGCGATGCGGGTTGACGGCGGACCGGAAAAACTCTAAGAAGCTTGAATCTATGTGCAGAAAAACGGTGGAGCAACTCAAATACTTGGCTCATATTTATCACCCTTATGCCTTCTTCGATGGAAGGTATGTTCTTCAAACCCCAAATTAATCCCTAATTTTATCTTTTAAAAAAATACCTCAAAATTTAAAATATATATTTTTATAAATTTTAAAAATATTTGTATAAATTATACCCTTAATTTTAAAATAATCCCTAAAGTAATAAAATATATATATATATATATATATATCCTGTCCGAAAAAATATCTTTGAATTTTTAAAATTTTTAAATAAATTATTTAAACTTTAGAAAAAATTCAAAAATATATTTACCATTTTTTTTAGTTTCAACAGTTGAAAGGTTATTTTTGTAAATACCTTTAAACTTTCCATGGGGTATTTTTATTTTTTGAAAATTTTAAGTAATTTTTGGGTATTATTATTAATTTATGGATGGTTAATTATTTATTAAAAATAATTATAAATATTAAAAAATAGCGCTAAACTGAAATAAATAAATAAAATAAAATTGTGCAGGTTTGACAACAGCAATGCTCAAGAGTTGATGCAAATTATGAGCGAAGAAGAGAAGAGGGAGTTTTGGTTTGACGTGGCAAGCATTGATTGGACGGATTACATTACAAATGTCCATATTCCTGGTCTAAGGACGCATGTCATGAAGGGCAAAAGAGGAATTAATTAATTAACTAATTAATTAATTAATTAACTAATAATGTTTACCTAAATATTCCCCCAAATTGGCTAACAAAAATCAATAATTTGTAATAAGAATAATGCCTATTTGGGTTTTTTTTTTCTTTTTTTATTATTAACTTCCAAGAATTTGGGGGGTCATAACAAGGTTGACCCTTTCTCTTTCTTGTAATTAATAAATGTTTTTAGTTGATTCATACCTTATTAAAAATGAACCACTCTCGATTACTTATTAATCTCGTCGAACTCGAACATTTTTCAGTTCATTAATACATTATTATTTTTCAAATGCACACAGTAATGCGTTGAAACCCTCGATCTGGATTGAGAGGGCGTCGGTGGTTGTACGAGCCGAGCATGGCGGTGCAACGATGGAGGGTCGAGAGAGGTTAGTGGTAAAAATTTAAGGATAAAAATGGAGAAAGGAAAGTTATTATTAAGATTATTAATAGAGTATGTTGGAGGATGATGAAAGTCCCACCTCGGCTAATTTAGGGAATGATTATGGGTTTATAAGTAAGGAATACTAACTACATTGGTATGAGACCTTTTGGGAAGCCCAAAGCAAAGCCATGAGAGCTTATGCTCAAAGTGGACAATATCATACCATTGTGGAGAGTCATGTTCGAGCTTATGCTCAAAGTGGACAATATCATACCATTGTGGAGAGTCGTGTTCGTCTAACAAAGTAAAAAAGATTATTGTTCTAATTTTGCTCTGCACAAAGGGCAGGAATTAGTGAGTTGAAGCCACGTTGAGAATACAGGATTTATGAAAGACGTGACCGCAGGGGAGTCGCCTCACCTCCGTTTCACCACGGAGCTCATCGCAGCAAACGCTGCAATCGATCTCATCGAAAATGGCGTCGGAGGTGGCGGTGGAGATGTTGAAGGTAGACATAAATTGAAGGACTAAGAAGTGGGAAAGGAACGGCGGGCGTTGAAGTTGTATCGGAGATTAGGGTTTCGGGGGTTTGTTGGAGGACTTGGTTAGAGGACCGAGAGACGAATTGGTTGGAATAGCCTAATCGGAGCTCGGCGTATTGCATGGGCTGCCACTCCCTACAAAATTGTCGTCTAAAACTTTGGTGATCCATTCGACGTGTTTTGTCAAATGGTCAAACGGAGGTATTCTGAAATCGTGTGAATCTAAATAAGGAAAAACTGAAAAAACCCAGGTTTTATCTAACAATCTCCTCCTAAAACCTGTGGTATATCTACCTTATTATTTGAACTCCGATCTTTGAGCGTAGTTCTTCAAATTTCACCTATGTCAGGGACTTGGTGAAAATGTCTCCAAGTTGTTCATCTGTTCGGATGTAATCAATCTTGATGAACCCTCGATCTGCACATTCTCGAATGTAGTGGAATCTGATTTCTATGTGCTTGCTCCGTTCGTGCAAAACTGGATTTTTGATCAGGGAGATCGTAGCTTTGTTGTCTACGTATAGCATTGGTGAATCACTTTCTCTCCCGATGAGTTCTTCCATTAGTCGTGCAAGTCAGATCCCTAGTGTTGCTGCCATCGAAGCGACGATGTATTCTGCTTCGCAGGAAGACAAAGCAACTGCCTTCTGTTTTGCTGATTGCTAGCAGATTGCGTCGCCTGAGAGAAAGTAGATCATTCCGCTAGTGCTCTTACGATCATCAACGTCACCGGCCATGTCACTATCATTGTAGCCGACCAGCTTGAGTTTCTCCTTTCCGCTCACTGCACAGTATCTTACACCCCAGCCTCTGGTTCCGGCTACATAGTGCAGGATGCGCTTGACAGCCACCAGATGCTCCTCCCTAGGTGCTTCCATAAACCGGCTCACATATCCAATAGAATAAGCAAGATCAGGACGAGAGTTTACCAGATTATTGAGAGAATATTTTGGAGATATATTAGTTAGAATATATCTCAGATATTTAGGGAGTTGTTAGTATAAATTTGATTAATCGTATATTTTATTTATTTACAAGATTTAGTTAGATATATTATTTTTTTCTATTTTTAGGTATTAGTTAATAGTTTGTATCTATTTAAACGTGGTAAACCTGAATGAAGATCATACACTTTTCCAGTTCTATTTTCTATTTCTATTTCTTAACATGGTATCAGAGCATCGATCGTAAATATCAAAGTTTCCTTTATGGCGGGCTCAGCCAAATCCAGCTTTAAAATTTCGGATGTTGATTTAACACATCCTTACTATATGCATCACTCTGATCAGCCAGGATATTCACTTGTTCCAATCAAATTAAGTGGAGCAAATTACCAATCTTGGAGTAAATCAGTTATGCATGCTCTTATTGCCAAGAAGAAAATTGGCTTCATTGATGGCACAATTGAGGAACCGCCCCAAGATGCAAATTCAACCGAATTCGAACTCTGGAATCAGTGCAACAGTATGATAATATCTTGGTTAACTCATTCTGTTGAAGCAGATATCGCTAAAAGCATTATTCACGCCAAGACAGCTCATCAAGCGTGGGTTGATCTTCGCGATCAATTCTCACAAAAGAATGCTCCAGCAATTTTTCAAATACAAAACTCGATAGCAACGATG
>NW_019272049.1:1293391-1314435 GCF_002738345.1 Cucurbita maxima | reverse complement strand
CTTGTGGAGCTTGTCGAAGCCCGTAGAGTGCCTTGTGCAGGCGTAGTACTTTATTGGAGTTGTCATTGTCCAGGAAGCCAGGTGGTTGTCGGACATAAACGGTCTTCTTCAGCTCTCCATTAAGGAAAGCAGACTTTACGTCCATATGATGAACCTCCCAAGAGTAATGTGCCGCAATTGCCAGCAAGAAACGAAGGATTCTAACCTTGCCATTGGCGCAAATACCTCTTCGAAGTCCACTTCTGGACGTAGCGCCCTTCCCCACCAGACGGGCCTTGTGCTTCAGTTTGAAAACCCATTTGAGCCCCCTATGGCTTGGTGTCCCGACAGCATATTCTCCAGACTCCACGTCTGGTTCTCGGTGATGGATGTCATCTCCTCCTGCATTGCCTTCAGCCAGCACGGGTTCTTTTCTGCTTCGGCGAAGGTGTTCGGTTCATCTGCACTAATGGCATGTAGTTCGGCCACTTCTTCAGCTCGCGCGCTGCCAGTCCAGGTGGTTCACCTCCTCCTACTAGGTCGTCTTTCCTTCGGTACCTGGCCTCCGAGTCCGTGGTGTTGCGAATTCCACTGGTTCAGGGGTTGCACCTGCTTGCGGCGGTGACGGCTGCTGATGCTGGGCTCCTCCTTCTTCCGGCTCGGTGACGAGGTACTTCACCGTGAATTGATTTGGATTATGGTCTGCCTCGATCACGTCATTCCACTGCCAGAAGGTGCTTTCGTCGAAGACGACGTCGCGAGACACGTGAGCTCGCCCCCTACAGGATCATATAGTCTGTACGCCTTGCTCCCGGGTTCATAACCGATGAAGACGACCTTCTGCCCCCTAGGATCGAGCTTGGCGAGGTGGGGACGTGTTACCTTCATGTATGCGACGCAGCCGAACACGCGGAAATGATGTATCGCTGGTTTTTTGTTGTACCAGGCCTCATATGGCGTCTTCCCGTCAAGGCTTCGGGTTGTTGACCGATTGAGGAGATAGACGACCGTCATATTACTGCCTCTCCCCAGAATCTCCCAGGCATCCCGGCCGTCACCAACAATGACCTCGCTGTCCCGACGATGGTCTGATTTTGGCGCTCCACCACTCTGTTCTATTGGAGGGAGTAGGGCATTCGTTAGGTGCCGTTGTATGCCGATCTCGTCACAGTACTTACCGAAACTTTTCGAGGTGAACTCTCCGCCTCGGTCTGTGCGTAGCACTCGCATCTTTTGTCATTGGTAGGATGTTCGAGGCAGAAAGGGTGTGCGCGCCTCTGTTTGCCGATGAGGCACCCGTCGCACAGCTTGTTCACGCCTTTGATTGCTGGCAAACAGTGCACCAACTCCTCCGTCTGTAGCTTTTCTAGAGCAAGAAAGCTTAAGTGCCCGTACCTTGCGTGCCACCTCCAAGATACCTCTTGGTCTTGGTCGAGAGACTGACGGGTTGCTCTATCTCTAATTCTAGGACGGTGATGCGTCCTTCAATCTTGACGACGGAGTCGTCGCCGAATTTCACCGTCCCGCTACGGCTCTTTCTCGAGTTGAACATCGTCGTCGATTACATCCATCTTTGTGGATTTGGAATCGACAATGGCATGCTTTTACCATGAAGAGAGCTGAATCGACAATGGCATGCTTTTACCATGAAGAGAGCTGACTCGTCCTCCTCGAATTGCCTCCTTTCGGCCTTCTCCTTGTTCCTAAGTTTGCTCCAGCAATTCCTCTGCTCAAGTGTCCTCTCTTCCCACAGTTCGAGCAGATCGGCCTGCCATTGGTCGGACTCCTTCTTTTGATTCTCATCTTTCCCGCGCGTGTGCCTATGGGACATCCATGGCTTCTTACCGTCTTTGCTGCTGGTGGAGGACCCGTTGATCTCGCCGATGTTGTCATGGAGCTTTAGACGTGCAAGCCATTCCTCCTCAGTGTGGAGTAGACGACCCTCCTTGTCAACAGCTGAAATGGTATTCCATCTCAAGCTGATTGCACGGTGCGCTTGGTGGAGAAGTCGGCACACGGCGGCGGCTGGCGTGGAGGAGTGAGTGAGCCTGCCCGAGATGGGCCCCACGAACCTGAGACCAGTGTGTAGTTAGGTTGACGCTCTAACCACTTGAGCTATTCAACTTATTTGTTGATAGATTGGCTCCTCACCAATCATATACACTGATGGCTTCAACCTGGCTCTGATACCACTTGTTGTTTTTTGATAATCAGCCAGAGAAATTTGGTGAGAGGAAATCGTCGACGGGAGGTTGTTAGTAGAAAAATAAAATGATAAAAGAGAGAGAATGACTGAAATTTTGACTTGGTTCAAAAAATGGGTTATCCAATATTCTGAAAAGATTTCGTATTTAAAATTGCCGTCTAAAACTTTGGTGATCCATTCGACGTGTTTTGTCAAATGGTCAAATAGAGGTATTCTGAAATCGTGTGAATCAATAAGGAAAAACTGAAAAAACACAGGTTTTATCTAACATGGGCGTCGGTGGCTACGCCGGTGGTGTTGCGGGGGGTGGGTATGGATGCAATATTGGAGAGACATGAGTGTTGGGGTTAGACATGGCGGATCGCGGTGAGGAACAGAGGGTTCTGGTTTGGGTTAAATTGGTTTTAATTCATGTTAATTTGGACACTAATTTTATCATTTAATAAAAATAAAATATCTATTTAATTATTTTCAAATATTTAATTAAAATTTACCACTTAATTTTAATATATAATGAAATTAAATAAATAAAAATTTAAAATAAAGAGCTTCTCTGTCGAGCTCGAGCATTCGATTTGGAAATGAAGAGCTTCTCCTTTTCCACCCTAATTCTTCGATCGCCATACCTGAGCCCTAATCCTTTTCTGCTCCTTCAATGCCGAGGAATTGCCAAGGTTCGCCTCAAATGGGTCAAGAATCGGAGTCTCGATCACATCATCGACACGGAGACCGATTTGAAGGCCGCTTCCCTCCTCAAGGACGCCATTAAGCGCTCCTCTACTGGCTTCGTTACTATTAAATCCATCGCCGATTGGCAGAAGCTGCTCGGCCTCACCATCCCCGTTCTTCGCTTCATCCGGAGGTATCCGACTCTCTTTCACGAATTTCCTCATTCTCGTTACGCTAATTTGCCTTGCTTTCGTTTGACGGATACCGCGCTGCTTTTAGATCAGCAAGAGACTAGTGTTCACCAAATTCATGAGAGCGATACTGTCGAAAGGCTTTGTAGAGTGCTTATGATGATGAAAAATAGGGCTATTCCTCTTCCGTCGTTGCGTCCTCTAGAATGGGATCTAGGTCTCCCGTGTGGCTTTGAGAGGTCATTGATTCCCAAGTATCCGGATCATTTTCGATTAGTGAAGGCCTCGAATGGGGATTGGTGTCTGCGGCTTATGGAATGGGCCGAGGAATTTGCAGTTTCAGCCTTGCAAAGGAGCAACGAGAGCTCTGAACTGGGCGATGCGTATAGGCAATTCAAAAGGGGGCGTACCACATTGGCTTTTCCTATGAGTTTTCCGAGGGGATATGGGGCACAAAAGAAGGTAAAAGCTTGGATGGAAGAGTTTCAAAAGTTACCTTACGTTTCTCCATATGAGAGTTGCAGGCAAATTGACCCCAACAGTGATCTCATGGAGAAGCGAGTTGTTGGGGTTCTACATGAGCTTTTGAGCCTCACTCTTCACAAGAAAACTAAAAGAAACTATTTGAGAAGCTTGAGAGAGGAATTGAATCTTCCCCATAAGTTCACTCGAATCTTCACCCGTTATCCCGGAATCTTCTATCTGTCTTTGAAGTGTAAGACCACGACTGTTTCTCTTAGGGAAGGGTATCAGCGAGGAAAGCTAGTGAACCCACATCCCTTGACACGTCTTAGGGAAAAGTTTTATCATGTCATGAAGACTGGTCTGTTTTACCGGGGGAAAGGTGCTGCATTGATAGAAAAGGAGGGCATTCTGCTTAATAATACAGCCGAGGAGATGGTGGAGAATGGTTTGGATGTTGAATTAGATGAGACGGGTGATGATGAATGCTTAGAGGACGAGAACTCGCAGGCAGAGGAATCTGATTCAGATTAATGGAGTCTGATAACTGGATCCTCCCTTTGCTAGTTGCCAAAAAAGAGGGACAAAAATCAATGCCTCCTGTGCATATATATGCGAAATGTGAGTTTACTCTTTTCCTGGTAGTTTTTATGCAGTTGCTGGAAAAAAAATTGTATTATTCCTTCATTAGTTTGGTTCATCACTTGTCTGGGAGGAACTTAAAGGATTGGGAAACTACGGAGCAATTGATTTGATTGCAATTTAGACTGATTGAGTGATATCTTTTGTTTTGCTTGCAGTTTCATTGGCAGATGACTCCATTTGAGAGATCGACATTGTCCCATGCAAAGCAATTCTTTATAGTTTATGTGATAAAGACATAAGCTATAGAGGAAAGAAATGGTTTGTGGCGACAGAGAAATGGAAAGATGGTACTATCCACTTTCCCAACCCAGGGAAAGAAATGCTGAATCTTTCCTATGTAAGAAACAGCTTCTTTTTCATACTCCGTGACGTTCGAACTCAAAACACGATCCAGCAAAAAGCTGAAGAGGACATTTCTGGTAAAGAAATTATATATTTGCTTCTTTGTATAGATTGGAGTCGGTTTAAATTCATAATTTATGGCCTTTCTTTTTCAAGGCTGAAAAGAGTTGTCCTGGCACTTCTCTTCTAAAAGGTTAGACAATGAGATTCATTTTGTTGGCGTTTTCTCTGTTTGAAGTCACATCTGGAATTTTATTTGTTAGCTTGTAGACTATGAACAATGTAGAGACATGCATATAGTGTACGCATTGATAGACCAATTCATATATTTGGACAACAAACTTTGTACTATAAAATCAAAGGAAATATATAGCTTAGATGTTGGGGTCGGGTAGATAATCATCGTTAAGTCTATATGATTACAGAAGATTTCTTGTGGTTGGAGCACCCATCAAGAACGGGTACGATTCGAAAATGAACCCATCGAGGCTCTCGTCTTAAAATTCCTACTTATTGTAAAACCAAGTGGTCTGAGGCCCTAGAAGGGAGGCATTTGGTAGATCCATATCGAATTCTCTTACGACACGAAGAGTCTGAGTGCTATGGACAAATGGACAATGGATGAAGATGTGATGAATGGGCAGTTTGTGAGCAGTTTATAGAAGAGAGAATAGTAATAACAGGGTCTCTTTTAGAGGGGAGGATATAGAACTCTATAAATATTTATTTTGCTGATGGCCACATCTCCATAGTCACTTGAGAATAAGGGCCTTGTTATTCTGTTTAATGGAGCCTAAGTGATTTCCTGTTCATGTTATGTCAGAGTATCTTGGAAGAAAAAAAAATTCAAGTTCTCGTGTTTTCTGTTGTAGAGGAAAATTATCGAAATTATCGTTGCATCTAATATTGATGAATCTCAACCAGGATTCATTAGTAAACTTTGTGGAAGTAAGAACTTAGTGAAATCATTATTGCCAAATTTTATGGTTGGTTCAGATCGGTGTTAGACGAACACAACTCTCCACAATGGTATGAGCATAAGTTCTCATGGCTTTGCTTTAAGACGTGTTAATAAAATCCATTCCGGGAAACAAAGTCTTGGAGTTCTAGTGTTAAATGAGTTCGGAGTTCATTTAACACGGTACCTAATCCCATACCCAAATCCATTGTGCATCAAAGGGCCTCAAAAGATGATAGTATTAGACATCAAATCAAAGCTTATCAAACACAACCCTAAATCCTTAACTCAAAGTTGAGCTTGTAACTATAGATATATATACATCATGTATAGATGAGAGGTAGGACATGGGCTGGCATTGTTCTTTTAACTTGGGCAAGTTGGATGGAGCATGCATCATAAGGGGAAATTAATACTAAAATGTGAAGAACAAAAAGAACTTGCATCATATATATATATATAAATATATATATATATATATAGTGTACCTTGATTGATCAATCAAGAACAACAAGCTTCTGGTACTCACTGCCGGAGACAGCCAGCTCCATGATGGCATCCGGCTGAATGACGCCGTCGCCATTCAAAAACAAGTTCATCAAGTTCTTTGAGAATCCACTGACCAAAGCCATCCCCTTCTCATTTGTCGGCACCGGCGTTGCCCTTGAATCTCTTAAGTTCCAAAACACAATCTGTGGAACAGATGATCCATACCCTTTTTCACTAAACTTCCTTACTATAACTTGGTAATCTGTTTCCCACGAGTTTGCTGATGCTTGATCGAACTCCATGTCGCTGAACACGAACACTCTCTTTATCATCTGTTCTTCCTTCAACTTTGCATCCACAGCCACTTTCAGAATTTGATCAAACACCTTCTGAAAATTGGTATTGTACCCCAATTCCATACTCATAATGAATTCGGTCTTCGATCTCAGACTGTCCCCTTGGATCAAATGAAGTTGAGGGTCCGCAGAGAATGTAATCACTTTCCCTTTCCATGGATCTTCACTCAATTCAGATACCAATAGACCCAAAGCAACACAAACTTCCATGGGAGTCCCGTCCATACTACCAGACACATCACAAACAGATATGCAGTTTCTCAACTTCCCTTTCTCCAACAAATCATCCACCATTCTCTTCCATTGAAGCTCTGCCACTTCTCCGCCGTCTTCCTCGCCATCGTTCAAAGAAGCTATGATCTGGTGAGGAAGCAGTGCACCGGCAGCAATCTTGGTCTTACCGGACTTGACATCTTCTAAGTATTGAGCAAACCGTTCCCCATCGTGTTCGATGAACTTTTTCTTGTAGTTTTTCATTGCAACAGAGGCTACCCTGTTGTAAGGGATCGCATTCCACTGATTAGCTCCCATGAAAATCTCCGGCAGCTCCAACACCTTCCGGAGCGGCACCAAAACTTGCTTCCTCAATCTGTCGCGAACTCTGTACGCATAATGCGCTTCTTCGATCCCTTCATATTCCGGATCCGATTGACGGGGGAAAAGCTTCCTCGCTATGCTCTCGCAGAGTAATGTCGAGCGATCGAAGGATGAATCGACGGAAGGGCACCATTTCGCAGCGAGACTGATTTTATTTAATTCTCCGGAATTCAGAAATTGAAGATCATATTTCAAGCAATCGGCGAAGAAGTCAGAGACTCGATCGTACAAGCGTTGGAAATTTGGATCGGATTGATAACGTTCCAAAGCCTTCTTCGCCATCGAAACCTTCTTTATCTTCCTCTCTGTGCTCGCCTTCTCTTTCAATATCATCGATCTCTCCATAGCCTTCGCAATTTTTGCCTCTACGTCCGGTGAAAATTGAATTTCTTTCTTCCTCGTCTTCAGCTTCTCTTGCTTGAATTCTCCGTGGCTGGGAGATCGCGACCCTCTTTCAGACGACAGCGATCTCCTTCTCTTCATATGTCTGCCTTTCCTCCTCCCAATCCACTCAGCCTTCTGATTCTTCCTCACATCGGAACCCTCAAGAAGCCGGTAGAGTAACTCCGGCAGATCCTTGAAATAACCAAAATCAGCAAGAGAAGGAATGTTACCGGCTAGGGTTTTGGGATGAAATTTGTGAAGCCAGAGCGCAGCCGTGTAGTATCCCTCTTTATCGGACTTTCCGGTACCACGAACACCTCGCAAATTACAGATCAGCTTCAGCGTCATCAACGGATTGTGATTCCAAGCCACACTCAATCTCTCAGTCAAAGATTCGGACGGCGTATCAGGGACCACATGGAAGAAGAAATCGAGGCAAGGATTTCCGGAGGAGAGAAACGTCACCGACATATTCTCCGTGAAGCCCATCGGCGGCAGTTCATCATCGTTTGTATCGAACTCGTTGAAGTTGGCAACAAGAGCATCGACGAAGGGGTCGCCGGTGGGGGTTGGTTGCGTTGGTTGAGATGGTTGGAATGCGGTGTAGAGCTCCGGAGGACCGAGAAGGCTTGGAGGAGCCATGAAATCGAAACGGAAAAATGAGTCGGATTGACGGTGGACGGAGGAAAGGATTTGCACTTAATTTATAGGGAATATTGATGCGTGGGGTCCAAGAAAAAATCACATTTATTTTTTATATTATTAATTAAGAGAGAAAGTCAACTCTCATTTTTTCAATAAATATATATTATAAAAATTAGTTTTATGTTACTAGAATTAAATACGACAATTGGTATAAAAAATAATCGAAATTAGTGTTTTTATTTAGATTAGCTGTAAATTAAAAAACTTATTTATATCATGCGCACATAAATCGACCCGTCTAATATTTGATTTTGATTAGGTTTAAATAAATAAAAACTTTTATAAATTGGGTTCGTCGTTAAAACTAGATTATTTTTTACCATACCAATTTAAAATTATTATTAATTTTAAAATATTATTAGAATATATTTTATATAACCAAGATTTTATATTTGATATATTTTATTTGATTTTTTCGATTAGAATTTTAAATTGAATATATTATATTTTATTTTTAAATCCCATTTTTTCTCGTTCTTAACCTAACATAGTATCAGAGCATCATTTCTAATATGGTATCAAAGTATATCTTTAGCAATATATATTTTATAATCAAATAACTGTTGTTATGGTTACTTAATTTAAGGTTTTGTTTATGATGATTAGAAAAGAATATATGAGAATCAAATAACTACGTTTAGTCCTAAATAAGAAATGTTACGAGAATTTCATATAATTAAAGCATTTTCAACATTTATTATCTTATTTTATTTTAAATAATTAATTATCTTAAGGTTAGATAATTAAAATGATTTTAAATAATTTAATTTTCATTTATATACTTTAAATTTTAGGTTTTTGGGTTTATTAGATAATAAAGGTTAATAATTATCTTCAAATAAATGATTTTAATAAAAATATACAAACTTTTAATTATAAATATTTGATACCAATTTGATACCAACTCACAAAAATTAATGTAATGCAGTATATGGTAAAGTAAATTATCTTGAATGAGATATGTTTATAAATCTTATACTATTATAATAATTTATTAACAAAATAATAATATGTCTTAAATTTAAATTTAAATTTTGCTTTTATTTGTTAATAAGTATTTTATAAATATGCATTATGAGTTTCTTAGCTAATATTATTAATAATTATTTTTAAATAAATAATTTTAATAAAAAATATATTAAAATTAAATTGTAAAGTTATCAAATTAAATAATTAATTATAATAACGTATTGTGGAGTAAACTATTATATGATAATAATAATAAATAAATAAATTAATTAAAAAATAGTAAAAATAAATAAATAAATAAAAAGAAAGATGAACAAAAGTAAAATAGAAGAGGGTAAACGTAAATAAAAAAAAAGAAAATGAAAAATAGAATTAAAAAATAGAAAATAAATAAAAATAAATAAAATGTTTGGAAAGATTTTCAATATATTTTAAGAGATTTTCAATAAATAAATAAAATGTTTTACAAATTAAAAATTTACTTTTATTAAAAAAAATTGAATAAATATAACTCGACCTTCGAAAACATACCATTTTCAGGAGAAATAGGATCAAAATAGTAATTGCCCAGAAAAAAAAAAATTACAACGTTGAGTATAAAAGTATCTCAACCTAACCCAAACCAACCTGCGAAGCCTCCCAAACCAACCACGATAGGTTTTTAATTTTTAACCCAAACCAACCCACGAACATGCCATCTTTTTAATTTTTACCTAAAATCATTTTTCAAAACAAAAATTAATGGTTCAAAAGCACTTAGCCTTTTTGATCACTTTACAGCTAAGCAACAAGATTAAGCAACAAGATGTGAAAAAAAATTTCTCCAGAAAGCATCACTGTGGTACTAAAATTTTCAGAAACATAACAAAACTCACAAGCAGCAACTTCGGAAAACACAAGATGGCCTAACCTGGCAATCTCCCCACCATATTATGAGCATCATAGTTTCTATAGACCTGAAATCAATTTCTACAACCAGAATAAGGAAAAACACAACCATCCAATTTGATTCCCATCAACAAATCAGATATGAACAGTGAAAGACGAAAGTTGAGGCATCCTAAAAGCATGATATTATTTCTTATGAACAGCAAACGAACCCTTGAACAATATGCAGAGTTAGGTGAAGAAAAATGGAAATCGAATATGGGATTTGTATCACAATACGAAAGTATAATCTACAAGCACACTGAAGAAAACCAGATCTTGTTGCTCGTGACGAAATATGCAACACTTATCTAACCATGTTCATACAATCAACATATCATACGTACCACCGACCGAAAGAAATGCCCTCACCAAGATTCCTTGCCTAAGCAACCAGTCAAACATTTTGCTTGGACAGGAAATAGATATTTTCCAGAATAAAAAGCTTTACAGAGCGCTCTCAGTAGTTGATCTTCTTTTCAAAACTGATTTTATTTAACAGTATTTGGAGATGTGTGATCACGTCGTCTCATGAAGCCTATATATAGTGATCTCCTGCTGTTTGAAATAGCGCCTGTCCTCTTCATCAACAAGAACAAGATTTAAATAATACTTCACACTGAATTTATTGTTGATGTTACGATGCGTAGGAGTCAGCTCGTAAGGGCTAAGAAACAGTCTAACTGGAATAGATTCACCTACAGAAGCAAGTACAAGCTATTTTAAGCTTACAGGTTCAATGGCAACTAAAAAGAAGACTAGTAAACAGAACTTTCAGTCCACACCATCTTCATCACATTTCCCCTTACTTTTTTTTAATGAAAAAAACCGAACTTCGAATTCTGAAAGAATACAGGGGAATTACAACAAACCAACCCCAAAAGGAGTCCAATCAAGCAAAGTAAGACATACATTTCCACAAACTATATTAGCAACAAGGTTTAATATCTTGTGTCTTTTAAGGTTGTTTTGTGTAGTCTTTTAGTTTGGGATTACACCTGGTTAGGCTTGTTTTAGGTGTTTAGCATCGTGTTACTTTCCATATATCAATGAAAAGTTTGTTTCTGGAAACAAAAGCAAACAACAAAGGTTTATCGTTTGGTACACAAATATGCTACTTGCACTGCATTAGGTAATTGGAGCGCACCTCTAACTGGAGCTCCATCCATGAGCTCATACTTGGCCAGTGTCTCTGTCTCGACATGAGTGTTAGCTCCAGATCCTGTTGATTCTCGACGCCTGATCTCCAGATCCATATTCTTTATCTTAATTCTCACCAGCAGGAAATAAATCTTGCCGATGATAACATCTTTGAGATGGTACCTGTATGTACCAATTTTCTTCACTTACTAAGAAATTATTTTTTACCCTTCCATCTCTAGAAAAGGGAAAATGATCAATGCTTCTAGTTTCAAAATAATTATAAAAAAAAAAGTTAAAGGTAAGTGATGAAACAACCAACATAGCCTGCTTCTGAAAATGGCAATTAAGTTTGATTTTGTAGGTAACAAAAGATAAAACTCATCAAAGAAAGCTATGAAGTTGAGGACGTAGAATTCCTAAGAGCATAGTTCAAACCCCGGCCAGAAAATCTATACCACTTACTTGCTTTTGTTATACTCAAACTCGATGTGCAGGCAATCTTCAATTCCAACTTCCATCTACAAAGAGCATAAATAATCAAAACGATCTACAAAGAAGTTGCTTTGTTTAGTAGGTCTATATAGGCATTCGTGCCACAATGCCACTCAACCCAGTCGGTAAAAGAAGTGTATTTCAATGAGTCAACAGCCATAAACTAAATGCTTGCATCGTAAAGACAAGTGAATGGCAGTGGTTGTATGGTTCAAGGAATGGGGTATTTGTCTGTACTGACCTTGATACCATTATTGATTGATGGAAGTGGAGAATAATTGCGAACCTGAAGCAAATCAATTATTACAAGCTTAGATGTAACAGTATCCACATAGACTAGATAGATTTGCTACGGATAGGTTGGTAGCAATTAACATGTTAATAACGAGCTATGATAAACAAGAGTTCAGACTTATTGTACCACCAACCTCCATAATTTATGTAAAATGGAACTTCAAATGCTAGCGGTATAAGTACAAGATATGACAGCATAAGCTAGAGAAGAGGGCAAAGCATGCCAAAAAGAATAAAGATAAAACAAACCCTAGAGGGAGGGGGTGCGGGGGGTGGTGTAACAAAGGAAATGAACTAAACAGCCAAGAATCTAACAAGCATAAGTTCAATCACAAGAAATAACAAGAGAAATAATCTAAAATCTGGTAGCAGTAGAAATCCATAAAATGAAGAAAAGTGAAAGGAACTCCAATAGCTCGCTGCCTTCATACTCCGTCCATCAGCTACTACTTTTTATCAAATACCCCAAATATATACCAAAACACAAGCGAGCTACAAATGTTTCCTAATTAAAGATTCAGAAAACAGTAGCAAATGAAGGGCTCTTTCTAGTTAATGACTCGTAATACAGAGAAGACATTCATGAGGGTGGGGGACCTCCTTTGATGGGAAGGATTTTTCAATGGAAAGGAAATGAGGAGGGTGGGGGATCTCATTTGGTTAGGGGGGAGGTGTTTCGAAACCAGTGGAAGCTGAAGGATGAGGCGTAGGGAACCTGAGATTACGGATTGTGGTGTTTCAGAGAACCACATGCTCTTTGGTATAAGACCATAGTAAGTATGGACTACACCCTTTTGAGTGGGTGCCAAGTGGTAGGTTGAAGGGCTTGAGCAAGTAGGCTTTTGGGAAGGGTCTGATACCTATTTTTGAGAGGATTGTTGGGCAAGAAGCCCCTACGTGTGTTGTTCCCGCAACTTTATCACTTGTCTGATAAGAGGTTGTACTCAGTGGCCCCTATTTTGTCTTCCCCGGAGATGTCTTTTTCACTCTCTATGGGCTCTCAACATCTTCTACCCTAGAGGTGGTGGGCCACTATAAGGTATCCCTTACTATTTACTGCAACAATAAGATCAATTAGTACAAGAACATAGAAACAGAGGAATAATCCCTTGCTAATCGATTCCACACCCAAAAACATTCTCTCTGCCCCTACTACTACTCTTGTTCCTCGTGTATAAGCACAAGCAAATTCCAGTTACCAACCATCAGTGGTGAGTGAAATCCCACTTTTACCTTTCCTTGCATTAGTCATAACAATAGAGGCCTTACAACCTTCTTTCAATTATTTCAGATCAGAGGGTCAATTTAGGGAGAGAGAGTTCTCTTGTCGTTCGTATCAAGAGAGCCATAGTAGGATAAAATCCCTAAGAAAATGAAGTTTTTGCCCAGAAATCTTTCATGGAAAAGTAAACACACAAGACCATATCCAGCAGCACCCCTCCCTTGTGTTGCATCCGCAATGATGTGTTCTTTGTAAACGTCATGAGGAGAATCTAGATTATATTTTGTGGAGCTGCCCATTTGCTCATTTGCTTTGGAGATGTTGCTTCCCTATGTTTGAGGTTGCTTGGGTTTGAAACAAGGATTGTTGTTCTATGATTGAGGAGATCCAAATGAACTCTCCCTTCTGAAAAAAGAGAACAGTGTTGTGGCAAGGCTTGCTCCTTCGCTATTTTGTGGGATGTGGCCAGAGAGAAATAGTAAAATCTTTAGAGGATTTGAACGACTTTGGAGGAGGTATGGGAAGTAGTGAGGTTTAACGCCACTACATTTATGAACATCCCGAACTTTTTGTAATTATCAGCTGGGACATATTCTTTTCAATTTGAGTCCTTTCTTGTAGGTAGCAAAGGACTCCTTTTGTGGGCTTTGTTCTGTATTTTCTTGTACATTCTCTCATTTTCCTCAATGAAAGCTTGGTTTCATATTAAATAATAATAATAATAATGAAGTGAAGAAAATACCGTACATATACTAAATGAGGGAAATAAAACAATTTGTCTGACATTCTGAAATGTTTTTTGTGACGTCACAAGCAATTCTTTAATGTAGTGTTGAGAAATGTGTTCGTAAATGGTCTTTATAGGCAATATGCATTCCATATAGAAAGACGAACTGGTTCTTGAGATAGTTGACGGAAGCACCATCACAATGTTTCAAAGAGGACTTCTGCCGGAACTTTATAAAGACTTGAGACTAAACTAAATGGGCAGAAACCTCCTAATTTCAACAGTTCGGAATTTAGGAATGAGGCACACAAACGTTTCATCTCATGAATGTAAGAGCTAATGATTCCATTTTCAAAATAATAACAATAATAAATAAAATGAAACGTTTTTTTTCTTGAAACTCAAAATGATCTTATGAATTTTTGAGAACTCGAAGAACACATCAAGACCACGAGACTTCATGTCAATTATTCTTTGCATGCACGTGTGGAACTACTAGGCTACAATGTTCATGTAAGATCAACATGTCCATCCGCTGCCATTATTCAATACAGGATGCTAGAGGAAAAAGAGGTAAGTGTTACCACAAAGTCCTGATATTCCACTATGCTACCAGCATAACCACGAGTGATGGTAACTTTGAGAACATACCTAGGGAGGGAAATTCAGAAAACACCAGACCAAAAAACTCAGTTAACAAAATTGAAATATCAGAAGTAGAAAATGTTCTAATATCATGATGTACATATTAAAAATGTCCAAGATATATGAATAACAATCAAACTAATAATTGAGAATCAATAACAAGAGATTCATTAGCGGAATTAAGCTGTAAACATTTAAAAGAGTCGCCAGCAGAAAAGATGATAGCCTCATTATTAAAGAAAGATCTTAATTGCATAAGACTATTTACCTCAGCCTCACATTCACCCCATTATATGTCTCATAAGGCATTTCAACTGTAGAAAATTCGAATGGGTATGTTTTCCTTTCGTATATTTCTCCTGGAACATCCAGTTCGCGAACTGCAAAAATTAATGAAAGTTAAATGCTGAAGAACATGTCCCACATGTACGATAACAATGATGCAAAAAATCATCATAATTGATTTGTCAAAGATAACTAAATTTTAATTAGCCTCCCCTTACATTCGCATAGTATTTTTTTCCTTCAAATTAACGAAATTCAAATAGTGACAAGAACGAAACACATATAATACTTACCAAGAGAAGTAAAGTCATAAAAGTTGCCTCTATCAAAATACATCTCTGCAAAAAAGAGCATAGAAAACTAAATATCAATTCCCTAAAGTAAGAGAGAGAAAGTATCAATCAATCAACGTTTTGATGCCCAGAAAGAAGGGTTGTTGCACCATTAGCATAAGATAGCCTCATGTAAAAGAAATAAGGACAAGAAAGCAAAATATACACAAGGAAACATAGCAATATCCTCAATAATATACATGAGGCCAATAAGAATAACTTCAAAGCAAGAAGATAAAAGGGAATGACTTGGTGCTAAAGAGAGAAACTTGCCGATGTTATAAATGTATATATTGACAAATAAAAGAAAACTATCATGATGTGAAAGCAGCAGAAGTGCACACCGATTTGACCAAGAAGCTCAATTTTAACACCATTGTGATCAACTTTCTTTCCTTGTAGAGGATCTATAGTTATCTGAAACACAATATGAAAAATGAAAATTAAAATCTAGCAGTCTCTAATAGAAAAAACAAAGTTCATAAGGATTGATAAAGAAAACGTTAATTTCAAAAAAAATAATATACCTTCCCAGTAATATTCTCTTGACTTTGGAAAAGGGGAACCAAAACTGTTTGACCATTTTCCTTCTTCAATGGAACCTTAAGAAAAAATATGATAAGAAAACAACGAAATAAAATAACAATGTTCTTCGAAATATTAAGTCCAAGTAAAAAAACGTTGCAAAACTCAATAGCTTACATAGATACTACCTGTCATTATTTTAAAAACTCGTCTGCATGAGAATTGGAACAAACATTTTCTCTCATTCATCCAATATCTAACTACAGTAAATGGGATACCTGCTTGCGTGTTTTTCCATCAGAAAATGTGATTGATATGTTGCAAGATGGCTTAAAAGCTCCAAGCAGGTAATTCTGAAATATCAAAATAATTTTTTTTAAAAATATGATACCATCTCATCACAATACCCATGCAAGACATATTTCAAACAAATAAAATACATAACAGGAAACTCTCAATCTCTTTTGAAATTATGACACTTTTGATATATGCCAACTGGAGTACTTTTCTGCAATTCCTTTTAGCAGTTGAAATCAATGCCTTTTTTTATACTTCTCATATGCAAACAACAGAATAATTTCATCCTCAGAAAAATAATAAAGAAATTGGCATGTGTAATCACCATAAGTACTTAAATAGATATTACCATAATGGTCAGCAGTGAAATTGAGCTCCCAAACCTGGTGCAACCAGCCTGCATACAACATCATACTTTCATAATAATGTCAAAAGCTAAGTATGTATTACAATCATCCCTAATGGAAACCAGAATTTGCAAACTTAAAAAAGAAAAGGGCTCCCATTCAAGAACTTATTTAGCAATGACACAAAGATCAGTATATATATTTGAACCAGATCTCATGTTCAAAGAAATAAAGTATAATAGAGAATATTTGGGAGCATTTTGGAAAACAGCCTTTTAGCTTTTAGGAAAACAATTTAGTGAAGACATATATAGATTTTTTTTTTCTTTTTAAAGTTAAAAGTATCAAACTTTAATGGAGAAAAAATTGAAAGAATACAGCGGCATCAAAAAACCCACAAAAAGGAGCAAAACTAAAAAAGGGGCTCCAATCAACCCCACAAAATGTATAGATTACTATGTTCGTTAATCTATTATCTCTTCTTTCCTCATAATTTGTTTCCATGGGTAATTGTTTTTCTATAAATAATGATTTCAAGTGCACAATTATCTTTACTTTTACGGACCAATAAAAAATTAATCATAAATTAGTTCTAAAAACAAAAGCAGAAGCTGAAAATAACCCTTTAGATTTACCATAATTTGAGAATATTCCACAACTTTTTTATCTTGAAAACCTGTAATAAAATGTTTTGAGTAGAAAAGGGCATACTAGAGTAGTACTTTCAAACACCCCGCAACACTTAAGATTGATACATTGTGGCAAACTTAACAGGTTAATTCAACCAAGCCATTTGGAGTCACCTGCCGAAGGATATTAACACCCCAAGAACTCCTACACGTTGTAATCCTGAAGCCTGGAAGGATTCTAGAATCATTGATTAAATGAGATGTACAGACGGGAGGGAACCATCCAAGCCACGAGAGTTGTTACAAAAGAAAAGTTCCCTTGGCCAAAAAAGTACTGAAGCTATACTAAAAAAAAAGATGTATATATTCACACTAATACACGGCAAACAAAAAGCATCAAAGTTATAAAAGTGTCAAAGGATTTGCCGGTGTCTTTGAAAGTGTGGTTGTTCCTCTCTGGCCATAGTTTTCAAGGGAAAGCTCTACTAATGTATGTCCAAAGCATTCCTTTTTCTTTGTTGAGAGGATTACCCACTAACATATAAGAATGGAGATTATTTATTCTGATAGGCAAGGCACTACTCTAAATGAAGGTACTCAAGATGAAGGACCAATAATTTTCCGCAAAAGGAATGAGGACCAATATTGTTGTGCAAAAGAAAAAATCAGAAAAAGATGACTTTGCAATTCATTCTACTTGTAGCACACCGTGAACCAGTTTTACAAAATAACAAGTAAAGGGATCTGCATCACACTCTATCATTTGCGCTCATATCCCCATGACTCAGCCTTCAAATAAAGAACTTTATCTTCTTATGAAGTGGTAATCCTCAAATCTTGAAAGATCGGCCAGCAGTTTCCAAGTTTAACCCCATGAATATTGAATTTAAGAGTCCAATGGTTCACATGCATAGATATAATTATATCCATGTCAAATATCATGCGTATTTGAATAATACAGATAATTTGCTTGCCCCATCCTCTGCACAACTTAAGAAAGGAAGTGTCGCATATGATATTTCTCTCTTGCCCTCCTTGTCAATAGAGTCGTTGAGCTTTAGCTCAAATGGAGTCCTCGAATTGTAAAATAGACTAGGAGTAGTTTCCAATGGAGTAGACAAAATAGCTCCAATGTGTCAGAAGGTATTGAAGAAAATGTATGAAAAAGAATTTATAGGTAAAAAAATTCTTAAACAATTTGGACTTAGAAAACAAGGGGAGGAAAAAAAAATCATCAAGCCAAAGGAGAATTAATTCAAGTACAAATCAGTGGAAAAGATCGTCCCTAGAAGAAACAATTTCCTTTATTCAAGCAGAAGAGAGAAGAAGTCTTATGCTTGACAAACAACCAAGCATGGATGTCTCAGCCTTCATTGTCGAGAAAAGAAAGAAACAATGGAAGAGACAACCAATGAAGGATTAGCAAAGAAATTTATAGTGTACTCACGGCAAAAAATCGAGACAAAAAAAAAAAAGAGTTGTTGGAAGTTGAACGAAAAACCTCCTAGCCATGAATGGGAAAATAATGGAGGCTCAGGGAAACAAAGGAAAAATGTTAGTCCAAGGCATAAGCAAACATTACAGAGGATCCCAAACCAAACTAGAAACCACCAATCATGGAGACCAAGGGATTCAATAATGAAGAGATTGAAGCTGCTCTTGAATTCTCTCAACAAGACATCAAATTCTAGTGCTTGACGATCTCAGGTAAGTCTTCGTTCACTTTTTGTATAAATCTTTCACAAATAAATGTGGTTAATTCTTGGATTATAGATTCTGATGTACTTGATCACATGACACTTCACTCACAATGTTTTAAAACATATAATCTACGCCTGAGTAATTGAAATTTACAGTGCCAAATGGAACTAGTGTCACTGTTGCAGGAATAGGCGATGTTTTCATCTCTAGAACTCTTACACTAAAATAAGTCCTGCATGTCCCAAAATTATCTAACAGACTTATTTCCATACTAGAACCTACCCAGATTGTCACTGTAGTGTTATTTTCTCCTCATCATTTAGTGTTTTTTGGATCCGAGTCTCAAGACGGACGATTGGACTTGCTAAGAAATTGAATGGCTTGAACTACTTGCACCTGAGATAATAACTTGCCTCGCATTCGTGTCATTTTTTAGTTCATCCAATAAAGATGCAAGTTAGTTACATCACCTTTACATTCACGTGGCCATCCATCATTTAGAATTTTGAATATTATTTTTCCAAATTTGTTTCAAAGAATCAATATTTCTAATTTTCATTGTGATGCGTGTGAATGCGCTAAACATATACATGTATCTCTCCTATCAGTAAAAATAAAAACTCTGCTCCTTTTCATTTGATTCATAGTGATATAAGGGACCCTCAACTGTACCAAATATTTCTAGTGATCATTGGTTTCTCACATTAATTGGCAATGGCACTCGGATCACATGGTTATTTCTCCTCAAACAAAAACATGATGTCAATACTATTATCCCCATCTTCCACTCAATCATTCGAACACAATTTGCAGTCAAAATCAAAACATTTAGAAGTGATAATACCAGAGATCACTTGAATCAAACATTATCTTCATACTTCCGGTCTCAAAGCACTATTCATGACTCTTCTTGTGTTATTATGCCATAGCAAAATGGAGTGGCAGAAAGGAAAAACGGGCACCTTCTATACACCACTCGAGCCTTGCATATTCATGGAAACATGCCAAAACTTATTGGGGAGAGGTGGTTCTTACTACAACCCATATGATTAATCGTCTCTCATCTTGTGTCCTAGATAATCTAAGTCCAATGGAAGTCCTTGACAAATTTCCTCCTCACTTTCAAACATCAAATGGACTCATGCCTTGCATTACGTGCACAACCTTTGTTCATGTTCACAACACTCAAAGAGGAAACTAGATCCTAGAGTAATCAAGTGTGTCTTTTTAAGGTATTCTTCAACCAAAGAGGGGCACAAATGTTACGATCCAACATAGTAACATGGCAGCCAAGGCTAACTAAACTATTAAAGCCATGAAAAAATTGGTCAATTTCCATGAAAAAAGCAAAGGCTAACCAAACTATTAAGCCAAAGCTGTAAGCTTCCTCAAAGATCTTGGTAACATTAAAAGATTGTCAATGAAATGCTTGTAGAGAAGGGATAAAAAACACAAGGTACAAAAATCTCAACGAAAAAGCATAAATTTGCTTGATTGGAGGTCATTTTTTCCTTTTTAGAGGGCTTCAGCATACAAAAGGATGGATAAAGTAGGAAGAAGCAAAGTTGTTTGAATTATTTCACCGAAAAATTGATGAAATAAATTTAGATGAAGAGTCATGTATACCGAAGCTTTGACATGTATCGATACAGTTATATCTATGATGGCAGTTCACGGGGTTTTAATTGCTTAGATAAGTGTCTCCAAACAATTCAACCAACCATCGCTCGCCAATTAGATCCATTTAGGGCATCTGTCACTATGCTCAACCAAGAGGGTCTTCATTATAGATCAATATGCCCTTCATCTACAGGGAACACCATGATATACGGGTTTCTAGACTAAAACAAAGTGGAGCATTCATAAATCCTGTAATACGGAAGCATGGACGGGACTGGCCCGTTTGGTTCAATTTATGCGAAATCCATCCAAACATTGATGTTCTATTCATCATATGGGCAACCGAACCAAATTTTCTTTTCTAAACTAAACTTGTGTTGAACCAAACTGATGTGGTTCTTTAAAGTTCATTATGTTTTCAATTTCAGCGCGCACCAAAAGCAAACACAGACGCGAAGAGAATCAATAGCATTGTCATAAATCAAATACTCTAGTCAGAATGATCAACCTCTCCTAAATCAAACGAAAAATGGAACGCTCCAAAAAAATTAGCCTTGCAGAAAGCATGAGTGTAAAGTCAACACTTGTCCACACAATTGGAAGCCATACCAGGAGAAAACATAAATTAAAGATTAAAAGATCAGAAAACTTCAATCTTACGGGTTCGAGAAGGAATTGAGATGGCGATGGTCGCAGGCGGCAACGGAGAGAGAGAGAGAGAGACGTGATCTGAAGTCAGATGAGACTGCAAGGGGTGACGAACGACGCTGAAGCTTGAATCTCAGCGTATCAATGGAGGAGGAGGGGGAATCGAGGGAGCTGCAGTTGAAACAGAAGAGGTCTTTCTTTTTTTTTTTTTTTTTTTTTTTTTTTTTTTTTTTTTTTTTTTTTTTTTTTTTTTTTTTT
>NW_019272049.1:1280411-1293261 GCF_002738345.1 Cucurbita maxima | reverse complement strand
TTTTTTTTTTTTTTTTTTTTTTTTTTTTTTTTTTTTTTTTTTTTTTTTTTTTTTTTTTTTTTTTTTTTTTTTTTTTTTACTGCTAATTACTGGCGTGTGCTTTGCACGTGTTGTACTTTTCTTTGAATATTTTGGCAAAAGAATCGTGAAAATATATATATATATATATAATAGATAAAAAAAAATGTATTTTTTTAGTTAAAAAATTGTGAGAGTGAGATTCATTAATGTGTGTCATTTATTTAATTATTTAATTATGCTATAATTAATAAAAATAAAAATTTTGAAATAAAATATAATAAAACTTGAATAAATATTGTATACTTTATTTTTGATAGTTTTTTTTAGTTTCAATAATTGTGAAAGGAAGATTGAATTATCTTTAAGAGTCTAGGCTTTAAGTCACCTAGATGCCTTAGGAACCTAGTAGACCTCCACGACACTCATGTAATGACTAAGGTAGCTCTTCAGACCGCTAGTAGTGTGAATAGTGTCATCATAGTCTCTACCGTCCTATTCACTCCGGTATCTCAATGGCATTATCAATGACCTAGGTCAAATCTAATAATGCCTCTGCCGAGGAGTAGGTCCACAGGAGTGGAATCGTTGAGCTAGACCTAGGCTGATTAGGGTAGTGCGTCGGGAAGACTAGGTGCCATTATTGTGTATGAAAATGATCGATAGTCTCTTGAATAGAGTTACAATGTTGTAAACCCATTCTAAGAGGGGACGAGGGACCGTACAAATAGATGTAATAGCTGGTATATGGAAGTTGTTTCCCCTAGACTTAGAATGACTCTATGGTCCTATAGAAGGGTCGGCCAATTAACTTTCCATAAATGATGTTCAAACCAATAAATGTCATATTGTTATTCACTATCTAGGCAAAACAAGTTACATGAGTCGAAGTATAGAAAGGTTGAGTAACCTACATAGACTCGCAAGGGTAAGAATCAACCAAAGAATTGGTCAGAGCTTTAAGGCATCCCTCAACGCTTAAATAGCTATAGAGATTAATCTCAAACTTCCGAGAGCCAATAGAAAAACCCATGGTAATCTACTAAGATAAGGATGCAATGAGAGTCCACAAGTAGATTACTTATTGAATATATCACACTCCCCTCATTCTTCATTTTCTCTAGACGACGGTTGATCACTAGTCGAGGTAAGGGAATGCTCAACAGTTACATGGTCATAAAGGGATCGTTCCAGGACATCAATCCTATTTGTGTATTTTGGGTCTTTTATGTTTTTGTCTGTACCCTTAAGCTATTACCCATTTATAAATAAACTTGAACAAGCTTTTAATCATGGGTTGTTTGTCACAAAATTTTACCGTACTTTAGTTTATTTGCCTTCACCTATATCTTTTTAGTCATAGTCCAAGATAACATGCATTTCAACCTACTAAAAGTAAGCATATAGTTGAAAAATCACACGTTAAAATATATTACAACACTCCATTACCAACAAAAGATTTTTTTTTTTTTAATATATCATAATTAGAGAAATCCATTTAACCCACGAAACCTGTAGACTCCATCCCGAGCGAGACGCAAGAAAGTGGGAAGAAATTATTCATTGTAAATGAATTCTTTCTCATAAACTCAGCTAAAAGACAGGCATAATATACAAAGCATATATGAAGCCAAGGCCTAGATTTACATTGTAAATGACTTCTTTCTCATAAAACCAAGCAATGAATATGAGAAACCAAAAGAAACACAATCTTTTGGTGAATGAAACCAACCCTACCTTGTTATTATACACAAATACACCAATGCGATGGCGCAGTAACACACACATACACAAACAGCTATATCTCTGTTCATTTCCGTTTATGATGTTTACACTTCAAAATTTCATCTTCATTTCTTGTGTGTTCTCTCGGTAGAACGTAATTGTTTGCATTGAGTTAAGATTAGGGTGTTAGAGTAAAGTTGGTTAAACGATGATCTAGGTCAGGATACCTCTAGTAAACTGAGCACCTTAAAATAGTGAGCAGCGATCAGAAATCTAGACCCTTGTGCTCCTAGACTGAAAATAAATTCAAGGAGTTAGTGCCAAGAGTCCTAGAGTGAAGAGCCTGCGTTTTAAGCCGCATAGATGCCCTAGGAACCTAGTAGACCTCCACGACACCCATAAATGACTAAGGTACCTCTTCAGGTTGCTAGTAGTGTGAACAATGTCATCATAATCTCTATCACCCTATCCACTCCGGTATCTCAATGGCATTATTAGTAACCTAGGTCAAATCTAATAGTGTCCCTACCAAAGGGTAAGTCCACAGGAGTAGTACCATCGAGTTAGGCCTAGGTCAATTAGAGTAATGTGTCGAGGAGACTAGGTGCCATTATCGTGTGTGAAAATGACCAATGATTTTTTAATAGAGTTACTGTGTTGTAAACCTATTCTGAGAGGAAGCAAGGGACCATGCAAATAGATGTAGTAGCTGACCGGCATATGGGGGTCGCTTCCATAAACTTAGAATGACTCTATGGCCCTATGAAAGGGTTTGACACTTAACTTTCCATCCCGATCAGGATAAGAAATCTTTAAAACCAAACGCCACAACAACCTCAGCTAAAAGACAGACATAATATAACAACCTCGGCTAAAAGACAGACATAATATACAAAGCATATATCAAGCCATGGCCTAGATTTACATTGTAAATGAACTTTCTCAGAAACCAAGCAATGAATATGATGTTTACACTTACTTCATATCAACCTCTCATCATCAAACGGCTGCGTGTCCCTTGTGGAGTACTCATCACTGTCATTTCCATGTGATTTTTTCAACTTAGCAACTAAAACCCACATGTTTGCAAGTTCATTTTCCAAATAAGCGTCTCTCTGCCTTGATTCCTCAACTTTTCGTTGAAGTTCAGCTTCTCTATGTTCCTTTTCCAGAAGAGCAGCTTCATATGAAAGCTCCCTCTCCTTACTAATGGCTAGTTCTCTCTTCAGTTCTGCAGCAGATGGACCGATGTCCGTGCGCTTTGAAACGACATCTCTCCGCCCATTCCGCACCCCAACAGTTGATTTTCTCTGTGAAGGGGAGCTCTTGGATGCAGCAAGTTCGGATACGAGTCTCTCGTTTTCATTCATGAGCTTGGCAACTTCTTCTGATAAGGCTTTGAGCTCAACAGCTGCAGCTGAGGCTAGACCCTTTGCATATGTACTCTCCTCTGCGAGTTTCTGGTTTCTCAGCTCGAGCTGCTCTTTCGACTCGGTTAGTTCAGCCAGTTTATGCTTCAGATCATCAACCTCAGTTGCCTGTCATGGGGAAACAACAGGATCATCGAGATTAATGTTCAAACGATACAAACTCCACGAGTGAAAAAGAAAGTCGTTAAAAGATAGAACAAGATTACAGCGAAGAATAAACGCATCCAAATAAGACACAAGACATGTATCCTGTAAAGAGAAACCAGCAAAAGATTTGAGAAGAGACGATACACATCAAACTATCTTAGATCTAAAACAACCAGTTCAAGGTTTGGAATCAAAGGCCTCGGATTAAAAGGTTGTGCCCAGTGTCACAATCTCCCTTTTCTTGGCAGCGGTTTGGCGATTGTGTGGCACTCACTCTCAGTATTGAGTGAGTCAAGCCAACCTAGGATCGCGTCCCCTAACGCCGAGTAACGTATGCTCAAGCCTCTGGACCCGATTAGAGAAGAAGGTTTTAGAAAACGAGGACAGAGAGTTTTTAGAAAGAGCATTTGAAAGCAAGGTTGAGAGAGATTAAAAGTAATGTTATATGGCATACAAGCAAAAGACAACACAACAGTTTAAATAGTATATAACTTTTCGAGTAAGAAGAATTTGACAACTAGTCACATTCCCTTATAGTATATGGAAATAACAAAAGCCGCTGACCCATATATCTGATCTTCAAAGAGATTCCTCAACAATCTCAACATAAAATCGAAATGGAGTGCGGTCCCAAATAAAACTACCTGCATCGAGAAGAATACGAGAGTGATCGAAAAAATCGAATCTGTCTTGAAGTTCTTGAAGTATTAAAATGTTCATCCCATTCTTTTGAATTTTCCATACTAACAAAGGAATTTCCAGAAACTCAAGCTGATTAACAATATTATTAATAAGTGAGGAGAATTTATCCAGATCTGATGGTATACTCGCAGAAGGAACTGAGCAACTCCTAATATTCACGCATAATTAGGCTAAGGACATGGTTAATTAGAAAGAAATAATGAATTCAAAACCGTAACAAAGAGGTTCTTGAAAAAAATCTTTTAGCAACTGATTTACAGGGAGATGTTGATCATGTTCAAACTACTGAGACTTACCTCGAATTCGATATCTGAGTTACCAAGACAGGGAGGTTCTGGAAACCTGGGAGAAGAAACAGCCTTGACTGTAGGTAGTGTAGCTTTGACAAAGTTAAAACTATCAGGACTAATGCTACAGTTACTTATAAGAATATCATTTGATGACGTCTCTAGAATAATTGGATCAGAAGGAAGATGGGTCATCTCATGGACTAAAATTCTCTCGGCCCAACCCCACTACTAGCAGATATTAGTCCTCTTTGGGTTTCCCTTTCGGGCTTTCCCTCAGGGTTTCTAAAACGCGTCTGCTAGGGAGAGGTTTCCACACCCTTGTAAAGAATGCTTCGTTCTCCTCCCCAACCGATGTGAGATCTCACAATCCACTCTCCTTCGGGGCTAGCGTCCTCGCTGACACTCGTTCCCTTTTCCAATCAATGTGGGACTCTCCAATCCACTCCCTTTCGGGGGCCCAGCGTTCTTGCTGGCACACTGCTTCGTGTCCACCCCTCTTCGGGGCTCAGCCTCCTCACTGGCACATCGCCCGGTGTCTGGCTCTGATACCATTTGTAACAGCCTAAGCGCACCGCTAGCAGATATTGTCCTTTTTGGGCTTTTCCTTTCGGGCTTCCCCTCAAGGTTTTTAAAATGCATCTACTAGGAAGAGGTTTCCACACCCTCATAAAGAATACTTCGTTCTCCTACCCACAAAAAGTCTAGAGCAATATTCTTCAACGGTGTCAGCAATGCACTTAGAACTAATGGCTAAAGATTCATCATCTCTTGCCGAGTATAGAAGTTCGGGAATGCTTCAACATAAGTGACTTTTGTGTTTTTATTAATTTTTAGTGAATCAGAATTAGGAGATGGAAATATTTATTCCCAACATTTCACGAGCTGGAACAGGAGTATTTTCTCAACATTCTCAATAAATGCTGATTTCGCATACACATTCTCATCAGCGGTTGAAGTATTTTCCCCTACATTAATTGCCTTTACGACGATTGGAATTTTTTCAGATGCCATTAATGTTGAGAATTGTTGGGAGAGGAATCCCACGTCGGCTAATTAAGGAGATTATCATGAGTTTATAAGTAAGGAATCCATCTCCATTGGTATGAGGTCTTTTGGAGAAACCAAAAGCAAAGCCATGAGAGTTTATGCTCAAAGTGGACAATATCATGCCATTATGGAGAGTGTTCGTAATATGGTATTATGCCCTTAACTCAGCCATGTCAATAAAATCCTCAAATGTCGAACAAAGAAGTTGTGAGCCTTGAAGGTGTAGTCAAAAGTTTGTTCGAGGGCTCCAGAGAAGGAGTCGAGCTTTAATTAAGGGGAGGTTGTTTGAGGGCTTCATAGGCCTCAGGGGAGGCTCTTTGATGTACTTTGTTCGAGGGGAGGATTGTCGAGGATTGTTGAGAGAGGAGTCCCACATCGGCTAATTAAGGGGATGAACTGTTAGGATCGCACAACAACGCACACACTCGATCTAGATGAACACAAAGAACAGGATAGAGAAAGAGAAAATGCAAGGAGAACTCTGGCTAAAGGGTTTATATTTTGATGACTTCAAGTATGTACAGTAAGAGAGAATACAAAAAAGTACATTTTCAAAGCTGCCGGAGGGGATATATATATATGATTTAGCTATTTACTATACATAGCTATTTACTATTTATGACAATTTACTTTATATGTCATTTACCAAATATAGCTTTACTATGCATAACTGTTGACTCAACTATAAATAAGCAGCAGGCTACATAACCTAACATGAACACGGGTTTATAAGTAAGGAATACATCTCCATTGGTATGAGGCCTCTTGGGGAAACCAAAAACAAAGCCATGAGAGCTTATGTTCAAAGTGGACAATATCATACCATTATGGAGAGTCGTGGTTCCTAATAATTAATCCTTTAAAATGATCTTCATTCAAATCCTTTTCTTACTCTCTAATTCCTCGAGATGGTAAGACGAAATGAAATACCTCTCTCTTCATGCAGAGTAGGAGACGTTAATGCCACATTCTCTTTATCAATAAATGATGACTTACTAACATTTATATCTACGTCCACACCATTTGGGCTACAATTTTATGATGAAGACACATCCAACGTGCACAAGTCTCAGTAGGAAAAAACTCGGGATCCAAAACCCCCCAACTTTCCACCTCTTGCTTCTCAAGCTATATTGCCCATTGATTTTCTTCTTGGGACTAACTCACTTTTCTAATCATCTCCAAAGGATCCCTTGCTACAGATTGAATGCCTATGATCAATTGATCGAGTATTGGATGCTATGTTAATCAGACCACCAAAATAAGCCCCAAATGCTTCAAACGATGCACGACTCCAATCCTTTCATAAGACTCGGATGACAATGGATTTTAATATTCCACTTATCAAGGCACTAGAACAATGGTTGGCTTTTGTTCTGATTTAGACTCCTATGTAGTGTAGCTCATGCCTTCGTAATTTCTCCTTTATTTCCCCAAAATCAATTATGGGAATCTCCATGATTTCCCCATTCACAGCTAGGAGGTTTTTCGTTCAACTTCCAACAACTCTCTATTGTGTGCCTCAATTTTTTGCAGTGAGTACACCATAATTGTCTTTATTACTCTTCCATTGTTTTTTTCTTTCTCTACAACAAAGGATGATGTACCTATGTTGGGTTGTTTGACAAGCATAAGATTTCGACTGCTCTCTTCTGTTTGAATAAGGGAGATTATTTCTTCTTTTCCGATGATCTGTACTCAAACTTGGTCAAACTTACTATTGAGACCAGCCAAAAATCATAGACACGGTCTGTTTCAATAAATTTCTTTAGAATTACGACATCTACAGTGCACTTCATCTCAAGTACCCAATAGTGATCGAGTTCCTAAACCAATGTTTGCAAGACATTGGCATATTCTGTGACAGTTTTCCCTTCTTGCTTCATGGCTCTGGTCATGATCTTGATCTCATAGATCTGAGGTACATCTCGAGCCTTGGGGTAAACGTGATGAATGAAGTTCTATATGGCTTGAGTGCTCTATAAAACATACATATATCGTTGATGGATGGCTCCTTAAAATCTTAGAGTTTGACATTATCATGGAGTCTTCCTCGTCCCATGTAAATTCTGGAGTCGTCTTCCCTGGTCTTGGTCCAACAGGATGTCGGAAGTTTTTCGATTCCGTAAAGGTATATCTACCCGACTTGAGACCACTGGAGGAACTTTCTCTACTGGTAATGAAATCTATAAAATTCCTAGATACTAGTTAACAATAGAAATAAATTAAGAAAGCCAGCTACTCTTCAATGGAGGAGAAGTTTGGCAAATCGGTTCTTTGATAGGAAAAAGAGTTCGTAACATAGAAATAACTGAACCTACTAGCGAGTTGTGATGATCATCCAATGGAGGAGAAGTTGGGACTGTACAAAATACCTGTGCTAATCTTACATCTTTCGGTACGTTTCGCAACTCAAGTGTATCAGCAAGCTGTTGCTTCAAGGCAGCCACAGTTTCCTGTAGGTCTTCACATTCAGAGATCTGATAGAAGAATGTTAGTCACAACCATTACATGAAATAATGACATTTGGAACAGCTAGCTCAATAAAATGTGCGAAAGTAGTAATTTTACCCTTTGGTCTAGCTGCTCCTGAATGATCCGATTATCTGCAGCTTTAACCTATAGAATTGAACAGAACGAGAAAGTTCAGTACATATATTGGCGAGAGCAGAATTACCATACCTGAGAAACACTTGGAGAAATAGATGCCTCCCATCTTTAAAATTTTGTTCGTAATGATGACCCATTTATCAATATGAATACAACAAAGTTGGACTAAACTATGTAAGGATCGCACAACAATGCACACACTTGATCTAGATGAATACAAAGAACTGGAGAGAGAAAATGCAAAGAGAAATATTGGTTAAGGGTTTATATTTATGACTTTAGATATGTAAACTAAGAGAGAATACATGATGACTTCAGATATGTACACCAAGAAAGAATACATGATGACTTTAAATATGTACACCAAGAGAGAATACAAAGAATGAAGAAAGCACATCTTCAAAGCATTGACTGGCTAAGAGTTTATATTGATGACTTCAAGTATGTACACTAAAAGAAAATACAAAGAATGAAGAAAGTACATTTTTAAATCACTGACTAAGGGTATATATATGGTTTCAGTTATTATATATAGCTTTAACAGGTACAACCACCTACTATATATAAATATCTACGGTATATTTCTCTACCAGCATTTTATTATAAATAGTCATTTACTAGGACCATTTTCCATATATATATTTTAAGGCAGCAGGCTCCATATCCCAACAAACCAAAGACTCGGAAAACCTGACTACAAAATCAGAAAGAAAGTATCATCAGCCCACTAAGCTTTTTGATGTGTTTTGTCGTCGTCCACAGGAAAAATAATAACCATCTATTAGAAACACCTTGCAGCATTTTTCAATTATTTCATGATGCTAAATTGAAATATGAAACACAAGTTTGAGATCATTTGTATCATTCAATTCATTAGTCACCTCAAGTTCAAACGACTTCTCATTCAACTGTGCAGTCAGTTCATCAATTTCCTGCAGCATTAAGGCAACCAGGTAGGCCTGCTTAAGCAAAACTGAGGTGGCTCTTTAAAGAAAATTGAATAAACAAGAACTATTAAAGACCTTACTTGCATTATTTCCAAGTCTGTCATATTATTTGATGAAGCCTCTGTAATTTTCTTTTCGAGGTAAGCTATCTGTTGATTCTTGGCGTTGATATCGTCTTTTAACCTTTTCATGTCAAACTTAACAGCAGAAGAACCATAAGATTAAAGTCCTCGGGCACGTTGATAGGACATAAGCATGTAGCTTAAGGAAAATAAGCTCTTACATGAATTTGGTCTTCCTGGGGGCTTCTTGCAGCCTCATCAGACAAACGCTTCAAAGCACTCGAATGAAGTGCCACCTCTCCAGACAAAATCTTTTGCTGTTCCCTTAGAAGGTCAATCTGATCGCTTGATTTTATGCTCGTCTGGCAAAACAGATGAATCAATTTTGACATTAGAAAAATATTGTTATAATCATGGTATGAAGAAATAAGTATTTTTCTTTCAGAAAATCAGTAATTACACTTATTTAATAACATTAAATCTTTTGGGGAAGAGCGTCATGGGCTATGATGGTGTCTAAGGATTGCATGACTTTTTCTTCTCCAACGAAAGAGATTCAAATGACTCCGTTATGTATATCAGAACTAGCTCAAGTCTAATAGAACTTTCAACATGAAATGCAATATCATGCATACCAAAGGTGTCTCAGGATCAAAAATATTTTCCTCACGAGTTTCTTTCTCTTCTTTGGCGTCAGATAAGAGATCTGCAGATGGGGAGCTTTCTGTTTGTAAAGAAAGAGACAACCTGGATTCTGACGGAACATTATTTTGATCAGCTTGGGGAGTCGAAGGAATGCTAGTTGACTTCATTCCACGTGACTTATCACTAGTGTTTGTTGAAGTTCCCAAGCCACTATCTCGTTTCTGATTCAGGGAAGTACATAAAAAGCTTTAAACACGTACAGAATAACTATCATCATGAATACGATAAAGAAAACACAACCAAAATAATATACTTGGCCAATCATATATATATTCAATTTAAGCATACTCAGAGATTTTTTCATGTTGAGAATATAACCACGACATAAAAGGTTGAGGATTGTTGGGAGGGAATCTCAGATTGACTAATTAAGGGGATGATCATGGGTTTATAAGTAAGGAATACATCTCCACTGGTATGAGGCCTTTTGGGATAGCCTAAAGCAAAGACATGAGAGCTTATGCTCAAAGTGGACAGTATCATACCATTGTGGAGAGTCATGATTCCTAACATGGTATAGAGCCATACCCTTAACTTAGCCATGTCGATAGAATCCTCAAATGTCGAACAAAGAAGTTGTGAGCCTCGAAGGTGTAGTCAAAAGTGACTCAAGTTGAGGGCCCCAAAAAAAGAGTCGAGCCTCAATTAAGGAGAGGCTCTACGGTGTACTTTGTACGAGGGGAGGATTGTTGAGGACTATTGGGAGGGAGTCCCACATTGACTAATTAAGGGGATGATCGTGAGTTTATAAGCAAGGAATACATCTCCATTGGTATGGGACCTTTTGGAGTAGCCCAAAGCAAAGCCATGAGAGCTTATACTCAAAGTGAACAATATCATACAATTGTGGAGAGTCGTGATTCCTAACATAAAATAATACTCAAACTTCAAGTAGCAGTAGATTCATATGCAAGTAACAGACACCTTAAAAATGAAGTTTTAGAAGCTTTTGAAGGATTCGTGAGCTAAAATGATGTAGGAGTCATGCGAGCTGTAAGACAGTACTTAAGAACTTCTTAGGAAAGAGAAAACCAAAGTGAGTCTACAGTCAATTTTTTAGTAGCATCTTTAATTAATTCTAAAACCACTACGCATTACTATGTTTTATAGGATAAATAATTTGTACCTGATGTATGACTTGGGTTTTTTTTTTTTGGTGAATAATTCATTGTTTAATATTTAGGAATGATTGGATGAGTAAATAAAAAAATTCCAGTTATTTAGATCTCGAGGCTTAAAGTCAACGAAGCTGCACAGAAAGTTTAGTTATGACATTTGTAGAGACAAATATGTCGGAGAAATAAAACATGTTGACAGCTTTTTCACTAAATGGCCTAAGAAACTCTCTATAATACCATCGTATTTGCATGCAGTACATAAACCATATTTTACTGAAACAGACATGATGCAGATCAGTCACAACAATACTTAACCAATGAATTTTAATAATCACTGCATGAGACCAATAATAACAGAAAAACTCTTGAGTATCCAAAAAACCACTAACCCGTAATTTTAACCAGTTTAGTAGGCCATGCTTTCTGGTTTTCTTCCCCTTAACAGTATCATCATTGGCTTCGCTATTACTCTCAACAGAAGCATACAAGTCGATATTTTCATCGTCTAAAATTAGGTCTCGCCTCTTGTACGGAAGGTAAGCTAGCTGCCCATATGCATATAACCACTTAGAGAAAATAGATGGATATATAGAAAAAATTTCAAAAGGTCATAACATTTAAATTATATTGGAAGTAATAACCATTAAAGTACACATGCTTGTGTTTATCGCTAATTAATGAATAACATCTTAGAGCAAGAGGGTACATACTTCCTCCTCCCCAAAAGAATGCCTTCTCCGAAGACCAGGTCGGTGAGGAAACCGTGATGATTGTGATGCCTTTGTGGAGACCAAAATTAACTTAGTCAGTCGCTGAATTCTGCCCAACAAAGCAGCTTTTGCTTCTTCCTCCTGTTCCAATCTTGATTGTAGTTTGAATTGACCATCTTCTAACTTTATGCATAGGATCAGACCAAAAGAAATAGTTCAAGTCAAACACCATATCTCGCAGGAGAAATGGATATTCTGTCAAACATCTTTGCACCATAAGCATATATGGATATATAACCAAATGAATTACGGAATACAGGCTCAAATTTTTTTTTATCAGTAATACATACAATCATACAAAGTCCTAAAGAAATAGTACGGCACTTCAAATATAATAATACCTTTTGCTTCAGGAGCACAAGGTTGTCTTCAGAATCTCTCAGTTGAGGAACGGTCATAATTCCCGTCTTTAGTCGATCCAGCTCTTCCTTTAAACACCGAATCTCATTCTGATATTTCTTGATAAGTGATTTCTCATCAATAATCTGCAGGTATGAGAAATCAGCTTACATTTTTCCCAAATTAATCAGCTAATTAAACAACCAAACATGAAGTTAGGAATAAATAATTTTTCTATTAAATAAAACTCCTACCTTGTTTTGTGCTGCTTGAATTTCGACGTGTTTAGCACGATGTGCAAATTTCAATGTATTATGCGTCTCTTCCAAACTACTTGATGCTGGAGTAACTGTGCATATAAGCTGTGAATACGAATAGAGATGAATGAACAAACTATGATGTTTTCTTAGGCGAATAAAATCTAGAAAACACCTTTGGAAATTTTTTAAATAATATGTATTCATATAATAAGGCATAAAAAGGCTTACAGACACGCGCCCATGACCGCTAAGTGAAGACTGAAGAAGTCTGGTAAGTTTAGAGTCTCGGTATGGTATATGATTTGTCCTTCCATCTGTTAGCTTTGATATTACCTGACACCAGAAATAACCATGGACCAAGTTATGTCCTTTACAACAAAGGACAAATGATCACTGGTGGTAGAGTTAAGCAAATTCAACGCGAAAACCAGAGCTGTCAGAGAATGCTAGTGGTCAATTTGATACGATATATTGCTCATAAGAAAATTTAATGAGTGATTACTGGAATTATTTTCCACCATGGTATGTTCTTTATGGACTCCTTCCAGTGTAGAGGATAAAAATTAGTACTTGGAAGACTAATCTTAAGGAAAAATATTTACTATTAGTTTCTTTACAGGAAAGGGTATCAAGTAAATAAGGTTCTCAAAAAGATTCCAAAAAAAAAAAAAAAAAAAAAA
>NW_019272049.1:1277975-1280113 GCF_002738345.1 Cucurbita maxima | reverse complement strand
ATAAGGTTCTCAAAAAGATTCAAAAAAAAAAAAAAAAAAAAAAGATCCCATGTCATTCCCTGATCTTCTAATTACTCTACAACCTTCCTTAATTATTAGTCGAGGTTTTCCTTCTTTTTCTCCTCTTGATATTTTATATGGACGCAAGCGAATTGGTTCAACTTGACATTTGATAGCGATGTAGGACTGAAATTCCCTTACCTTTTCTTTTTTTGTTGGTTGAGGAAATTCCCTTCGTTATATCCACATCCTACAACTTTCCTCCTTTGCAATAGAGTTTTGGTAAAAAGTCTAGGTGTGAGATCCCACAATGGTTGGAGAGGAAAACGAAATATTCTTTATAAGGGTGTGGAAACCTCTCACTAGCAGACGCATTTTAAAATCTTGAGGGGAAGCCTAGAAGGGAAAGCCAAAGAGGACAATATCTGCTAGCGGTAGGTTTGGGCTGTTACAAATGGTATCGGGGTCAGACATCGGGCGATGTGCCAGAGAGGAGGTTTGAGATTGCCAACTTCTAAGCCTCCATTAACGTGATAGACCAGTCTTCTAATTTATCAAACAGCATTCAAAAGATTAAAACAGAATAAGATTATAACTAGAAATGAGAATCTCGTACAGACAAGTGGCAGTAAGAAAAAAGCTAAAAGTTTGATTTAAAAAGATAATGTATGAGAAGCCTCACTGTTCCAAGAGTTAGCAGGCTTTTATTAATATACGATCCCTCTTTTCGCCTTATACCAGTAGTTTCAGCTTTTGAGCTCTCGGAACCTGCCAGATCGATGAGGTTCTGCAGGTATAAGTAAAATGTAGGAAAAGTTACAAAAATAATTTGCAGAGAATTGATATGCACTACAAGATAATCACGTAAATAGTTCATTTAAAATTAAATGTTGAAAGAGGTAGTCTTATTACCAGTTGAGACAGGTTTACTGCTTCTCCTTCGCTGCTTTCACCAAATGCACTGCTCTCTATAGTCTGTTCACAAGATTGAAAATACTATTTCAAGTAAATCAACGATGTCTCCTGTTCTTGTTAAATTAAATAAGTCGATCAAAAAAATTTGGCATCATGTGCCAAAACAATAAAAATTAAAATTGAAAATCAAGAAGATCTTACCAACATCATCACAAGGTAATGCCCAAAACATTAAACTAAACTAAACCAAATTCCAGATCCATTTAATCATATCAATGAGGTGTCGTGACCACAACAATAACAGGGAAAAGGAAAGCAACTTAAAACGAAGGTTCAATCAACAACATTACCTGTTTTACCTATATATTTTAGTAAACTTTGTTATTCTGATTAAAGAATGTTCAATTATTCTACAAAAGATACAGCACACATCTCTAATCCAAGCCAAAGCACTAAGAAACTAAGAGTGTATCTTTTAAGCTCAAAAAAGGGTCGAAAAAATGACCACATTTTTTTTTTCTCCTTTTCTTTTTCTTCGTCTTTTTCTTCCTCATAAGAATAGTTAATGAAAGAACAAAAGAAAGCCACCTAAATGATGACCAAGCCACTACAAAGGCAATAAAAATTGGAAATACAACATGAAAACAATTGCAAAAAAGTTCCCACTTGTTGGTAATAGAAAACTACAAGAATAGTTGCAAAAACGTGTAGAATTATGAGAAACCAAGCTATTTATATATCAACCTATAAGCCCTTGATCAATTATGCTGCCCCTTTGAAAACATACATGGCCCATTAATCTTTATTTTGAAGAAATAGGAAGTAAATAGTGAGTTACAGAATTGAAAAGTCTCTCTCTCCAGATTAACAAACAAGCAAAACAGATCCAAGTATTTTCATTGGCTGGACATCACTCCATTACTATTCTTTCAACCTCTTCGACAAAATGTGATGATTTAAACCAAACATAGAGAAATAGTTATTTGCATATGGCACAGACCAAATTTTGGATATTGGAAAAATGGAATGAAACAAAAATTCTGAAATGTAGGTGGTCTGACATTAACACCATAAGAATGTAGACACAAGAAAGAAGACAGGTATTCTTTAACAGTGCATACGTGGTACCAAAAGTTTGAGCTTAACTACCAAACGAGTGAACAAAGATATATCTCATCTTTTTAATCTTTTTTTTTTTTCCAAAAAAAAAAAAAAAAAAAAAT
>NW_019272049.1:1222124-1277886 GCF_002738345.1 Cucurbita maxima | reverse complement strand
TTTTTTTTTTTTAAAAAAAAAAAAAAAAAAAAAATTGAAATATCCCTCCACAAAAAGAGTAAGCATCTCATGGAAGGAGGTCCAGGCGACCAATTGAAAACTCTTTACCAAGAGATCGTAACTACCAACTATTAAAAGAAAAAGGGTAACCCTCAATACAGGAATGATATTCACCATAATAATATATCACTCACTGCAGGTGTACCTCTGCAAGCAATAATAAGAGAGGGTGTGGTGAAATTAGGTCTAATTTATCAAGTAGAAGTTGGTAGAAGAATGACTAAAACCAATCAAGGCTGTGTCATGCTTCCATTAAGATATAGATTTACCAATGTAAATATTGTATGGCTTCTGCTGCTTAACAAATTGAAATTCGTCGACCCAACATGTCTGTGTTCTGTTGGCAACAATTAAAATTTTATCACAAAGTGTAACTGTCATGAATATTATATTATCGTAATAACAAACAAATGCAATAACAATATACAACTTCTATTTGCAAAAAAATGAATAGTCATGCATGTGAGACAACAGATTAAAGAGATCAAAAGGATTAATCTTTTCAAAATAAGCATATACTATATGAAAATGCCTGAAAGTAAAATATAGATACAACTAAGTGTAATCATCAGTAAAACAATCTAGACAAAGGTAGATCTATTCAATCGTCATCCAGTATGGTCAAGAAAACAGAAGAGTGGGAGCTGCTTGGTAACCTTACAAAATATCTTTTAAGATATGCGATCAAGTAGTTTGTAAAAGTAAGATTATTGAGCAACGATCATTCACAAGCCAATAATTTATAAGGAAAACAACTTTAAAGAATGGTAAATCAAGCATGTTTTAACTGAATTTTTATAACTTCAAAATCGAAAATAGTTTTCAAAAATAACTTCCAGAAGTCCTTGCATTTCTATCCCCAAAAAATTATGATTAAACATAATGAAGTTGGAGGGATCTTTCAAAGGTGACACTTCCCATAAATAATCGATATAGATTATTCTTTTTTTGTGAGATCCCACATCGGTTGGAGAGGGGAACGAAACATTCCTATAAGGGTGTGGAAACCTCTCCCTAGTAGACGCGTTTTAAAACCTCGAGGTGAACCCCTTGAAGTGAATGCCTAAAGAAGACAATATGCTAGCGGTGGACTTGGGCTGTTACAAATGGTATCAAAGTCAGACACCGGGCGGTGTGCGGGCCCCCAAGGGGGGTGGATTGTGAGATCTCACATCAGTTAGAGAGGAGAACGAAATATTCCTTATAAGGGCGTGGAAATCTCTCCCTAATAGACGCGTTTCAAAACTTTGACGGGAAGCTCTTAAAGGGAATACCCAAAGAAGACAATATTTGCTAGTGGTGGGCTTAGGCGGTTACATTTTTCTTTTACTTTTTCTTTTTTTTTTTTTTAAGAGGAAAACAAGATGTCTTTTTCATTGATGAACGAAATCACAAAGGAGGGAAAAATGATCTCCGAGTAGTGACTAGAGAAGTGGTATTACATGCTTTGAAAGGGAAGATACATTTACACCAATACATAGCATTAAAATAACAAAATCTATAAAACTATCGTAAAGAGAAATTATGTCACCGAAGATCCTGTAGGAGATTTTATCATCCTATTCCCTACCCTTAAAGTGACCAGATTAGATAACAAATTGAGCATCTGAAAATCTAATAAAGAAGAAAATATCTGGACTCATTTTCAAATAAGCATCTAAAATGGATGTTGCAAGAGAAATGAGTCATCATAAAATATTCAGATCCTTTTTCTTTTCCATAAAACCAAAGACCCTATCGAGTATTCTTACCTTCCCCCGCTGCAATAAGTGAGAGTGCATGAGCTGGAGATAGTACAACTTCTTCCTTAATTCCTTCCACAAAGGTGCCCTAAAATATGAACGTAAAAACAAATGCACATAGTTTCAACATTCTTATAATGATTATCATAAGCTCTTAACAGTGGAGTAAATATCATGGTTGCAAGCAAATAGAATACAGAAAACTGGCAAGAAGTTAAGATTTTTAACAGTCGTCCTTGACTCATATTATGCAAATGCTAAATGAATCCAGAAGTAAAGTAAGTGCATGTTGCCCAGTTTTCTTTTTCTTTTCTTCTTTTTTTCTCTCTTTAACTCGACATCAATTCTTATTCACCTTTGGGCAAAGAGGTTTATGCGGATTTATGGAAATCAAGAAGTCCCAAGAGAGTTAGCATTTCATTGGTGATTATGCTCAAGGGAAGTCTTAATACTTCAGAAGTTCTTCAAAGAAAGTTACCATCTAATTGCATTTTTCCCTCCATTTGCTCATTATGTATTGCTGTTGATGCATTGATTCTCGTAAATGGTGTATTGATCCTCCATTTGCTCATTTGCTCATTGTGTATTGCTGCTGGGGACTCCATGAAACATATTTTCTTTGATTGTCCCTATTCTCGAGCCAACCTTCTTTTGATGTTTAATCTTTAGTGGTTGTTCTCTAACTGTTTCAAGGCCAATATTCTTCCGTTCTGGTAGGGCCTGTTTTCCCCTCCAAATACAATTTTTTGTGGATTAATGCAGTTAAAGCTTTATTATATGAGTTTTGGTTGGAGAGGAACCAATGAGTTTTCCAGAAGAAACAATTGTTTTGGATTGATTGTTTTGAATCAACTCGTCTAAAGGCTCCCTCCTAGTGTACTGTATCCAAGCACTTTGTTAGTCTTTTATTGCAAGATATAATTTTCTTGTTTCCTCTAAGCAATAGTCTCTTTTTCATTACACCAATGATAAGTTTTGTTCTTTGTTAAAAAAAATGTACTATGGACTATTCCAAATAGGAAAAACAGGTGAGGACAGTAGCATACAGACTTCAACTGCAAAAGGATTCGTGCATTCATCCTCAATTCCATTTGTGATACCAAATGAGGGTGCCATCCTAGCCCCATCGGAAATTTTGAGTGTACACCCAACCATGGACTTCTTCGGGAGAACAAGAGTTGTTAATTTAGTGGTAAGGGAAAATTGAAGAAGCTTCCTGAGAAGTGTGTGATAAGGTCACATTGAGATTTCCTGAATAAGCTTGAGGGCAAATCAAACCCTTGGGCTGAGGGTATTTCGAGGAGTGGAAAGCATCCGTAGTATTTCAGTTTTGTCAGGAGGCAAATTGTTTAAGTAGAGGCAGAGGAGTGATTTTGTATGAGAGTTGAGGGATTATATGAGCAAAGAGTATGTAAGAGAGTGATGCAAATGTCGTTGTATATGCTTGTGGAGGTAAGCCCTAAAGGTTAGTAGGTGGGCCCCAATCTATGATATTCGCTGTAAGAACAGTAGAGAGAGAAGGGGAAGCTTATAGTAACTAGTGCCTTCCAAGGAGAGAAACAAACCTCTTGAAAGTCTAAACGGTTTTGGTTAAATTACTTCTCCTTGCATCTTAATATACTACAGTGAAATGAGTTCTGTCACAAGTCCATTTAATAATCACTTTAACATCCCTTGAGCATCCTCTCTGATTCTCCTAGCAAGGAGAGTGTAAGTCCACCGCTAGCAGATATTGTCATTTTTGAACTTTTCCTTTCAAGCTTCCCCTCAAGGTTTTTAAAATACGTCTGCTAGGGAGAGGTTTCCACACCCTTATAAAGAATGCTTCGTTCCCCTCTCTAACCGATGTGAGATGTCACAGTCCACCCCCCTTTGAGGCCAACGTCCTCGTTGGCACTCCGTCCGGTGTCAACCATTTGTAACAGCCCAAGCCCACTGCTAGCAGATATTGTCCTCCTTGGACTTTCCCTTTGGGCTTCCCCTCAAGGTTTTTAAAATGCGTTTGCTAGGGAGAGGTTTCCACACCATTATAAATAATGTTTCATTCCCCTCTCCAATCGACATGGGATCTCACTCAAAGTTGTTGAACTGGAATTTGATGACATATAAGACATTGAATAAAGAATAAGAAAAAAAAATGTATTTACCTGATCATCCTCTCTGATTCTTAGATTTTGTCCAGCAGGATTCAATAAATCATTGACAACCTGGGATGAAGGAAACTATTTAGTGCCATTAAAACTAACCTGATTTTGAACTATTTTACTTTGATTGTTGCATTAGAAATCTAAAAGCTTAGAAAAGTTTGCAAATGAAGTGACAAAAAAACCAAGCATCAGAAACTAAAAATAAATAAATGGAAAGGAACATACCTCATTGTAGATTTCTAGATATGACACCCGAAGAAGAAACTCCCGATTTGGGGTCTGGATGTAGAAAGACATTAAACAAAGCATTTCTTTGAAGATGATGTATTTAAACCATAGATGATTTCCTCGTAATTACCTCTTGGATGATGCTAAATGCATCCTTCACAGCCAGTGGTATTATTCCTGGTGACCTCTGATCACCCTACAAATGGAGTGAATGGTGTAAGTTCATTGACATTATCATCAAATCCAACTATGAGACTATATAAATCACATTTTTCATAGTCTAAAAGGAAAGTATGAAGTACATTAGGTCTCATTAAGTTTATAACAGCCTGCCAGCCTCCATCGAATATAGATTCATAAAATTGTGCCTCTTAAAAGTCAAGTCAAATGAAATACAAATGTATGCCTCTGAAATGTCTCTAGACCATAATCAAGCCATCAAAAGTTCATTCAAGAATATGTAACATCTTAACTCCGAGTCAAAGTCATATATTTCCTATTTAAACCTAAGAACTTGTGAATAATGAAATAATGAAATAATGAAATGCATGCGAATAATAATGCTTTTTTTTTATAAGAAACCAAGCATTCAGGAAGAGAAAATGAAAGAAAATACAAGTGTGTACTAAAAGAACAAAGCCCACTATTTGATACCACATCGGTTGGGGAGGAGAACGAAACATTCTTTATAAAGGTGTGGTGGCTAGCGGTGGGCTTGGGCTGTTACACCCACCAACAAAAAAAGACCCCTAAACTAATTGCAAAAACATATCAAAATCCAAAAGAATCGTGCTAAATTGGTAATTACAGAAAGGCCGATTAACAAAGCCAAAAGTCAAATCTAATCCCCTCCCAGAGCTACTCACCGAACCTCTCCGCCCCTTTAAATTCTGCTATTTCTCTCAAGCAACATTCCTCACATGCAAATAATAATGTATTAATGTATTAAAATGTAAATACAACCACTTGGCTTTATGTTTAAACATAGTCTACCGAATGTTGTAGGTAAATGATTTTACATTAACCTTGAATGAAACGTGACAAGTAGCTCAATAGTTCCAACTATTAAAAATGGATCAGCTCACATGTAGTATTAGGAGCAATTAAATGATGATACTTTGAAAGGCACAACAGTAACTTCATACTGCATAACCAAGCCAAAAGTGAATAATCTTCCATAATGTTACAGACTCGAAACCTAATTCTCTATTTGAATTGTAGTATTCTAGAAAAGTTGTTTCCGTTTCGCCTCCATTTATTATCTTTTGAAAACTCTTAAATTACTTCATTCTTATGTAAATAATTTATTTGGTTATCTCAGTATCAATACCCAATTGCCTCACCTTCATGGTTTCTTTGTTTTCCTTTGACGGTTTTTTTTACCATTTGACCTTCATTCTTTTAGGAGTAAAACTCTTACGTATTAGTTTTGAATTGCTTTAAAATTAAATGATTTTAATTTATAAACAAAGGAAACAACCAAAGATTGATCCTAGCATAGAAATTATAAGCATCATAGCAATGGCAGGGATGCAAATTAGAATTTAAGCAGTTGATATGTTTAGCATCATGAAATGACATTACAATCTAGCACCAGTGACATACTAACACAATACTGGTCCTATTTTCTTTATAACAAACAAAGAAATAAGGAAAAGATAGTCTTCAAACATCCGTACTATGGTTAGTAATATGGTACGGGTTATTTCAGTAAAAAACACTTCAAAAAGACATGATTCTGTTGCATGTCTAAACTAGACTGCTGTTTTTCTTATTAAATTTTTAGGTACACGTGTTTTTATAATATTGAAAGACTAACTAAATTTGTAGATACTAGGTAACTATACAGATAAATTATGGAGGTCAACTACTTCCCTTATTTAATGGGACTACATAAATATTTCTTAACTTAAGACTATGAGTTATACAAATATTCCTTAAATCAAGGTCGCTCCCTTCAACAGGTTCCAACCAAATTAGGACTACCTAAAATGAAATTCTCTCTCTTTGTTGATCAAGATTATTTTGTTGAGATTATGATTATAAGTTATTGAGGCTATCATTTTAATAGGCATTAATTATTTCATTGCTGAATTTGTATGTTTCTTCATGCTGAGGTCAGGTCTCCTTTTTTCCTCACCTTCTGTTAAATAAAATGTTCTTGTTCATACAAAGATACTGATCATAAAGCAATGACGACGAGAATAAGGTTTGAATCTTACATGCATGGTGTGAGTCTTCCCACTGCTCGTCACCCCATATGCAAATATCGTACCTGTGTGTGTGGGGAGGGGTGGAGGAAAGGATGGAACATGATTAGGAAATGGCAGTGTATCATATTTTCAAACAGCATATCATGCTCATAACAATACATAGTGCAGAGATAACAATAATGAAAACAGTATTAATCGGCAGTTATAATGTTGAGACAGCTCTTTCTAAAACCAATTGATGTCACGTGTACTGATCAGGACCGTGCTTACGCATACAAGTCAAGCACAAATATGTACAGCATAAAAATAAACGCAGGCTGTGTTGCAGACATGAGGAAACTCTTTTCCTACCCACTTTTTGTAGATATTGTTAGAATATATGAATTAGTCCATGTGGGTGGGGGGTAGCAAATCAGTTTCTGGTGAGCGGAGAGAATTCAGGGCGCTAATTCTGTAGAGTATTTTTTCATCCCCATTAATGTAATTGTAAATCCTCATATAGCCTCTATCAAATCCATATCAGCACACTTTTTGGGCATGTTATGAGGAATGAAAATGAACAATCATATAGAATTGGTGAGGCAATGTCAAGGAGCCATGGTAAAGGAGGTTCAAAAAATTCACAAAAATGAGAAGCCTGTTAGCTATGAACAGCAAAAGAAAAATAAATAAATAAACAGAGCAAAAGAACAAGATACTCGACTTCTCTTTCGACACTAGTGACAGCTGAACTTATGGTTGTAGCTTTAAGGAATCAGGGATCGATTAATATAATGTTAAACGTTTTTTTTTTTTTTTTTTTCTACCCCTAATCTACTGGTCCTTCATCAGGAACTATTGAACTACTAGAAGAAACCTAGTCTAGAATCAAAGCAAGATGACTATCCTAGTCTACTGATCGATTAATATAACTACTTGATCGATTAATATAATGTTATACGCTTTGATGACTATTGTAACTACTAGAGGATTATTGTAACACCTAGACTACTGATTAAAACAAAGCGATCGATTACTATAATGTTATACGCTTTGATGACTATTGTAACTACTAGAGGATTATTGTAACACCTAGACTACTGATTAAAACAAAGCAAGATGAGGGCAGCTATTGTAACTAGAAGAAAACTAAATATCAATTAATTATCAAGATATAACTTGAACTATTCACACAAACTTAACTTCAACGCAAAATATCACCAAACCAAATATCAGTACTGCTTACCATTAACGCCCTCCATAGCACCACTAACAATATGTTGTGCAGCAATATCATAGACATGACGAGTAGTTGTTGTAGGACCAAAAACTCGATCTAAAAGCATGAAGAGAACATATTTGAAGTGAGTAAACGCTACTTTTGGAGGCGTGACGAAACAAGATACAAAAATTTAGGGAAACAAAAAGAGTGAAAATGAATCTAAGAACTTAATACAATATGCAATGGCATATAAACATGAAGTACACATACCAGTAACACTTGAAAAAACTATAGATTTTTAACGTGCAATTTTGATAATTTAATAGCTCGATCAGGAGGATAATCATATTAGATAAAGGAAGTTCGCCTATGCATTTTTCTCCATTGATTGGGATATGATTCATACATGTCGTTCGCCCATGCATCTTTTAATCCAAGGGGCGAGCGAAATAATAAGTTATTATTGCAATTTTTCTGTGTCAACCAAGTACATATATCTTACATCAAATACACTTACGAAAATTACCATAAGCATATGCTGTAGTCGGATTATGCTCATTCCTTACAATTGTTTCACCATCTGCATACCATGCAATATCCTCTCCTTGACGAATCTCCCGAGGACTTCTCAAAGCAAAACCGTCGCGTTCATTAGAAATTGGGCAGAAAATCTACTCATCAAAGCTATAGATAAATTTGCCAAAATGAAATGCACCTGAGCGGACGAAATCGAACCGTGACTGTGACATTTTCTTTGGATCTTTCCACATCTATGTGCAAATTGTCTGAGTAAAAATACTGTGGCTTACTTCGAGCTGAAGAAGATGCAGGAGAGCTCTGCCCATCAATAGAAGTTTCCAGATACTGTTTCGATGATGAGGTAGTAGAAGATGATGGCGATTTCGCAACCTTTGTAGTAACAGAACCCAAGTTTTTGGACTTTGAACCTTGTCTGGACGCCATTACCACTTCATATGGATCCTAAAAAGTTTGTGGAGAAGAACATCAAATATCTTTTAGGAACAATTTTGGTATATCAATTTCCTAAGAATTTATTGAGGATTGTTGGGAGGGAGTCCCTTGGCTAATTTAGTGGAAGATCATGAGTTTACAAGTGAGGAATACTATCTCTATTGGTATGAGGCCTTTTGGGGAAGCCCAAAGCAAAGCCATGAGAGCTTATGCTCAAAGTGGATAATATCATACCATTGTGGAGATTCATGATTCCTAACATGGTATCAGAGTCATACCCTTAATTTAGTCATATCAATAGAATCCTCAAGTGTCGAACAAAGAAATTGCTAGCCTCGAATGTGCAGTCAAAAGTGACACATGTGTCGAACAAAGGGTGTACTCTGTTCACCCTTTGTTCGAGGGCTCCAGAGAAAGGAGTCAAGCCTCGATTAAGGGGAGGTTGTTCGAAGGCTACATAGATTTCAGGGAGGCTCTATGGTATACTTTGTTCGAGAGCTCCAGAGAAAGGAGTCAAGCCTCGATTAAGGGGAGGTTGTTCAAAGGTTACGTAGATCTCAGGGAGGCTCTATGGTATACTTTGTTCGAGGGGAGGATTGTTGAGGATTGTTGGGAGGGAGTCCCATATTGGCTAATTTAGTGGAGATCATGGGTTTATAAGTGAGGAATACTATCTCCATTGGTATGAAGCCCCTTTTGGGAAGTCCAAAGCAAAGCCTGAGAGTTATTGCTCAAAGTGGACAATATCATACCATTGTGGAGATCCGTGATTCCTAATAAAATTGTCATTCCTTAAACATGGGGTCGGATTGAGAGAACCTAGAGAAGGGTAATTAGTAAGAAAATGTATCATAAAATTCCTAATTCAAGGCCACCCTTCAGCACGTTGAGAACATATAAGAACTTTGCAACTAGTCTAAAACTAAATAAGCTCACTAGGATAAGCAATGTACTCAATAAAGAATCTGTAATACCCCATTTTTTTATTATTAGAAACTTCGACGAATATTTACATATATGGGTTCTCATTGCAAAGCCAAATTTCACGCTTGCCAAACTTCAAAACCTCACCAGCAAGTCAAAAATTCCTCAAACATTAGAACAAAGAGAATAAGAAAACAACTAAAACGCCACATTCAAAGTCGAATTCAAGAACATCCTCCTGAAACTCAAGCAGCCCAACACTGATTTCCCCTTTCGCCGCCCACCCATTTCCGCTAAACCAAACAGCATAAGATTGAAGAAAGTAAATCATCTGGAACGAAGCTAAATCAAACAAGCATTGCAAACCAAATCCAGATTTTCAAGCAAAAATGACGAAATTTAGCAAGGGGGTTCTTCGAACAGAGGAAAACGCAGATCTAAGAGTGAGGACGTGCGAGGAAATTAATCAACCATTAAATCATAATCAAAGTCATCATTATAAGTGAAATAGAGATCAGAGAATCATACTATAATTTGTTAATTCCTCTACTTGTAGCTCTCCTTACATGCCTCGGAAGCGATGCCGTTCATCAAAGGCCTACAGCATTTATAATCCGAGTTTTAGAGTGAGGAAGGCAGCTCATAAACTTGCAATTTCAAGCATGGATATAGAAAAGAGAGAAAAAAAATAATGGAAAAATGAAAAGGGTGTGAAAGAAGTCAATGTCTATTACTACAAAAAGAAATTGTTGCCTACTTGAGCGAGAGAAAGTGATTGTTCACTGCTTACTTTTTTATTGCAATCTTTACATATATTATAATTAAAAAATTATATGATATTTAGACAAATATGTTGTTATTAAAGGTGTTCAAATCAACCAATCACTCATCCTGACGACTCGAAAATTTGGTTCATAATACAATCGAGCTAAATCAACCCAATTTTTAAGATTATGATAAATATTAAGAATATTCAGAGACGTTAATGATAATTTCTGACTTGTGAATGTTTGATATTTGAGTTTTTTTCTGTAGCATGTATTGTGAATAAATATGATTTTTTTTTAAATAATTAAAAAAATAACTCAACGAACCAATCGAAAAATAGAGGTCTAAGTTGAATTTTAAACCATATTCACACACTTCAAGATATCGACTTGTTAAGTTATGGAGCCTAATGCTTATTTATAGCTTAGTCAACAGTTACACATAGTATATATGGAAAATGATATATATATAAATTGTCATAAATAGTAAATAGCTATATATAGTAAAAAACTATATCCTGATAAAAAGTTATATACAGTATATAGTTATATCTATATCTGGTAAAGTTATATATAGTAAGCTGAATTATATATATATATATATCCAAAATATACATATCTGAAATCATCTAGATGCGTTGTTGTAAGATGCTAACAAACTTAACTAACTTTAATTGGGCAAGTGACTCAATTTATTATAAATATTAAGAATATTTAATGTTGGTAAAATGCAGTGTGGCTTATACGTATTTGATATTTGAGTTTTATGAAATTTTAATTATTATGGTGACATATATTATAAATAAATAGAATTTTTTAAATAATTAAAAAAAATAACGGATGACCCAACTAAATTGAACCAAGGTCTAAGTTGGATTGTAAACTATATTCGGATTTTTTAAATTAGTTTTATAGTTATGGAAAAAAATTATAAAATTACAAGGAAGAAACTAAAATAAATTTCAATTGATTAAAATAGTAATTTTAACTTTTTTTTTTTTAATTCTAATTTAATATATTAATACACATCCTACTTATTTAATGATATTTTCCCAATTTTCCATGTATTTTGTATACCTATTTTATCCTAATAATTTTTAAAAAAATCTTATTAAAATTTGTATGTTGATGAGTGAAGGAAAAAGAAAAAAAAAATCAAATAATAAACGCAATTACAAAATGGTTTTGATCGAGAGAATATGTTTTCGGCTGAACTATGCTTATATTGACGGTGGAAAACAATGCTTCAAATGGTCAAAAATTTATGTGTATTGAAGAAAAAAATAAACGAAAAATAACTCAAATAATAAAGCAATTACAACACGAAACACATACAAATTTCTTTATCAAGAGAATATGTTTTTAGTTGATCTATGCTCATATTGGTGGCAAAGAAACAATGCTTCAGATCGTTGAGATCGGAAAAATCGTACGGTATGAAATCGTGTGTTGATATGTGACACTCGAGAAAAAGAGAGGTAAATGATATTATCAAGACTACATCCAAATGAAAGCGATCCCGAGGATAGAGTGACTAAAAAAAGCTTAAACAGAATGAAAGTTACTACATATACTAACAATGTGAACTTGTCTTTTCGATGACTCAATAATAGAAACTCTAAAGCTTAGTGTGTTTTATTTGGAGCATGTTATACGAGGTGACTTCTTGAGAATTTTTCTAATATGCATTTGAGTGAGAACAAAACATGTTGAAAGGGCTCGTGTTGGTCTATGGGGAATAGTTTTCACTCTTAGAAGCAAAAAGTAACATAATCATGTCCAAAGAAATGTCGGATACATAAGTGTTGAATCTTAATATTCGAATCCTGGATACGACACGATTCATTATGGAGAATCATTAATATATTGATATAACAAAATTTCAAATTACGAATAATGGAGGCAAGAGATTATGCTATTGAAGAATTATTTGATAGCTATGACAAAAAAAAAAAAATTGTATTGTTCATCGAAGAACTAAAATTGTAATAGTTCAAGCTCACCACTAATATATATTATCTGTTTTGGCCCGTTACATATTGTCATTAGCCTTACTGTTTTGAAACACGTATGTTAGGGAGAGGTTTCCACACCCTTATGATAATGCTTTGTTCTCATATGCAATCGATGTAGGATCTCATAATCCACCCCCTTCGGGTCCAACGTCTTTATTGACACTTATTCCAACTCCAATTGATGTGGGATCTCACAATCCAGCCCCTTCAAGGCTCAGTGTCTTCGTTGGCGCGCCGTTCTGTGCCTAACTTTGATACCATTTGTAACAATCAAAACTCATCGCGAGTAGATATTGTTTACTTTTACCCCTTACGTATCGTCATTATCCTCACAGTTTTAAAACGCATCTGCTAGGAAGAGATTTCCACACTTTTATAAAGAATGTTTCGCTCCTCTCTTCAACTAATGTGGGATCTCACAAAAATGTTATGAAGAGTTGAGTTGAACGGTTTGTGAGTATTGAGTTGAAGATCATTATCGAACATGTTTAGACTAGATATAGTATAGGTCTAAACTATGCACCAACACGCGTGAAGAATTATTGTCACTAGATGGAGTTGGTTTGGTAAAATCATGAGTACAATGATTGTTTCTATGTGTGAAAACAAGAAAACAAATAACTTTTTGGCATTTATTATTTCAATAAATAAAATGCTATTTTAAAATTTTTAAATTAAAATAAGCGAGCTTCTCATCGTTTTTAATAAAATATATATCTTAATCACATGACTCACCGTTTTATACGGACTATTAGGAGTCGTTACTAAAAAAAAACACGAAAGATAACGCTGAGAAAGGCTGCTTGAACTTAGCCCAAGACTCTAGTCTATCTTTATCTCATAGAGTTACGCTCCCGCTCGTTTTACCTCGTGCTTATTGGGCCTGAACATCCATTCATTCTTATCTTGGAACGAAAAAAAGTCATATTTTTTAGTTTAAGTGGTATAGGTGCGCAAATAACTAGTCTTGTGCCGAACCAACTATGATACATATGCAAGCTAGCTGGTGGACCTCTAAAGCCACGCTATGAGGAGTGACCCCTTCTCTAAACTAACTAAGATATATTTATGGGTTAGCCATAATAACTTATCGCTACTAGAGGTTAGTTAGTGACCCTCTAGCTATTGTAACGAAATGAATATTTTTAAAAAAAATATATTGATGTCATCGACAAGGTTGTAAAAATTTTGACGACTGCCAGAGTTTTCGGATTGCATAACCATGACCTTGTCAAATTATCTCCAAACGTTCCCTCCCTCTTTAAGCCTTCAGCCAATGTGAACCTACGCCTCGGACGAACCCACGACCATACCTAAAGTCCTACATTTCAGTAAACCCTCAGACCTCATTCGTAAGGACAGGAACTACGAAATGAAGAGAGAAAAGGATGGAAGATGAATGGTTTTGTCTCGTTGGACATAAACGTCGGCGAAACAGAGACATTCGATCTAGCAAACAAAAGATGGGCAAACACGTAGAGGATTAAGTACATGTCATGATATAGTCGTTCATACGTAGTTAGGATATAGATCAATTCAATAGTGTTCTTTTTCTTTACAAATCATGAAAACTCTAAGTCTAAAATACATAGAAAATGGAATTGAATCAATCAAGCTGGAATGAACCGAACGAGCTAAACTGGACGAAACAAAGTGAAACGAACATGAACAATACGCAAACGCAACAAAAAGTCGAGAAAGGTTGCAAAGTGCGAAGTTAACAACGATACCAAAAGGCTTCAAATGTCTAGCTTGAGATGTGGTGGTAACCCATTGAACACCTACTAACCTTAGAGATGAGGGAGAGAAAGTGTAATAGAGAACTAAGAAAGGAGGAAGATGACGAGATTTTACTAACGAGATTTGAAATCGACAAAGAGACACGCAGACTATGAAATCGAAGGTGATTGTTAATGAAATTGATTTCATATGAGGGCAAAAACGAGTCGTGATCGTGAATTACACTAAAATCATAGCAGAGTCAAGTTTGGAGTACATTTAAAGGATGACTAGTACAATAAGTCGAACAACATCTATTAAAGAAACGAGAAAAAAATTAGGTGAGGTTGGTCTCGAGCAAGTGAAGGTTGAAGGGTTATTGATGAATGACAGACAAACAAAGCTTTGGTTGTGCTTAATGGGAGTCTGTTTGACACTATATAAGGGTCTTGAATGTCGAGAGAATAAAGAGTTTGTTAGGTGTTATTAGTAGTCACGTGTGGAGATTTAGGGAGACTGAAATGTTACTTATAGCGAGTGACGACTCCTTCATATCGGTTAGACTTCTCAAGAGCCCAAGATAGATGAGGATACTTTGACTTATGCACAAGAAGCATGATGACTAGATGGACCATGGAGAGTAGGAAATCAGAGGCTAAGTTCACCTTGAAACTCAAATATACCCTGTGATGTCCCACATTGGTTGGGGAGAAGAACAAATCACTATTTATAAGGGGGTGAAAACCTTCCCCTAGCGCACGCGTTTTAAGGTCTTGAGGGAAAACCCGAAAGGGAAAGCCTAAAGAGGACAATATCTGCTAGCGGTGGTTTTGGGTCATTACAAATGGTATCAGAGTCAGACACTGGACGATGTGCCAACCTTCTCGCTCTTCCCCGAAGGGGGTAGACATGAGGCGGTGTGCCAGTAAGGACCCTGGACCCCAAAGGGGGGTGGATTTGGGGGCAGTCCCACATCGATTGGAGGAAGGAAAGAGCGCTAGTGAGGACGCTGTGATGTCCCACATTGGTTGGAGAGGAGAACAAACCACTATTTATAAGGGTGTGGAAACCTTCCCCTAGCCCTTCCCCTAGCAGGCGCGTTTTAAAACCTACCCGTGGATCTAGGTCGTTACATACCCTAATGGATAACTTACCCTCTTAAGAGTAGGTGGGTATAAGAACCCAAGAGGGCTAGGTTAGAGCTTAGCCCATGAAATTGGCTAATTTTAGATTCTTGATTGAGTCTATTGTTTAAGAGACATTGAATAGGAGACATTTGATGAGAGTTTACAAGTCGGTTGCGTACAAAACATTTCTATACTAATTCCTGCCTTTTATTATTGAGAAATGGATCGTAGACCACTATTCGATGGTGGGAGCATATAGAGTCGTGTGTCACAATCGCACTCTTGTAGCAGTGAGACTCCGATTGTATGACACTTATTAACCTAGTGAACAAGTGAGCCGTATAGAAAGTCAAACTTTGCAAACAACCTTAGTGTATGATCGAGCCTCGGTCACGTTTGAAAGAAATATTTCAAAAAACTTGAATGAGAAAATGCATTGAAAACAATTTTAAAAAAATCAATGTTATAAACTAAAATAGAAGAGGCAACAACAAGGACTTCGATAGCATATAACACGGGTAGGAAGAATTGACAACTAATCACGTCCCCTTATAGTACATCTTGGGACATTTTTGCCCTCACGAGTGTAGCATGATCTAGGGGTCCCTCCTACAACCGCACGTGTTAATAAGGCTAAATGTATCAACTACACCGAATTTAAGTTCAAAATTGTCTATAATTTTTTAATAGTAAACATATATATGGTAACATTACAAACCCATCGTCATTGATATTGGGAAAGTGTGTATTCTCATTGATATTGATATTTTTTAAATAGGATACAAGCTAGCCACTCATACGTACAATTGAGGAAAATATAAAATAATTAAATACAGAGAATAAAATAAAATATATGTAGATCAAATCATAAAGGAAAGAATATTAAGATATAATATCTACTATATATTTCATAAATAATATATCTCAACAACTACTTATCTTCGTTAGTTGGAGAGGAAACAAATCATTTTTTATAGGGGTGTGAAAATCTCTACCTAAAAGACGCGTTTTAAAATTGTGAGACTGACGACGATATATAACGAGCCAAAGTGGCTACTATCTGCTAGCAGTGGACTTAAGCTGTTACAAATAGTTTTAGAGTTAGACACCGGACTGAGTGTTAGTGAAGACACTGACCCTTAAGAGGGAGTGGATTAAAAAAAAATCTTTAAATCTTTATTTTCATTTCTTTAATAAATGTGATATATATATATATATATATATATATATATATATATATATATATATCTATAATTATAAATTAAAAACGAAATATTTATTGGTTGATATAAAAACTAAAATAGTTTAAAAAAAGTGTTTTTTTTTTTTTTTTGGTCTTTAAAAAATTGAACAAATATTGCTTTCTTTTCTATTTTTAAAGATATTTTCAAAATCTAAGCTAAAAAGTAATTTTTGCTTTTAAAATTTGATTAAAATTTAATGAAAATTATAAAAAAGAAATAGTGGAAATAAAAATAATTTTAAAAAACATATAGAATAATAGTACATGAATTAAAGTACGAAATTATAAGAACAACGTAATCGCTTCCCGATAAACTTTACTTTTCAGCTAGTCCGACACTATCCGACATTAGCTCTTTGATATACTTCTCGATGGAAGTATCCATCGTCCCATTAATAACGAGTAGACCCACATAATTCAATCCAGACTAGTTGCTCAATCATTCCACATAATTTTAGCAACAACAAAAGTTGTAAAGATGACAGCAACAATACTACTCGAATAGGACGGTTTTAACATTTTTCGAGTCAAATTTTTTTATATGAATTAATATCTAGGAATATTATTTTTGAAATTGAATTTTAACCCAACTATAATTTTAAATTTTAAGCGAGTTGAGTTATTTATTATTTATTTATTTATTTATTATTATTATTATTATTATTATTATTTTGGTGGTTATGTATTTCTAACTACAAAATAAATAAATAAATAAAAATGAAGGAATTTAAAGAGTACAATGAGGTGTTACCTAATAGCAGCCCATGTGGTTTCCATTAAAGCATTGGTTTAAAGCATTGATAGGCTAACTAACATTTATGGTCATCTTATCTAAGCTTGGTTTTCATCCTAAGAATCCCGCTTTAAATTGTATTCTAACACGACAGATATTTTCGAAAGAAAATCGATCATGCATCTGATATATACGTCGGTGTATGCTTGTGAGATCTTACATTGGTTAGAGAAGGAAACGAAACATTTTTTTTATAAGAGTGTGGAAACCTGTCAACAGAGCTTTTAAAAACGAGGAGGAATATCTGCTAGCTGTGGACTTGAACTGATACAATTGAAGTTGAGTTGAGTTGGATTGAGGAAATCATTTGGACCAACCCGAAATTTGGGTTGGTTGGGTTGGTGACGTGAGCAACTGAAATAGAATTCACAGACCAACCTAATACAACCGTTAGAGTTGAACTTAGTTGGATTATCAGGTTGTTTTATTTATTTATTTATTATTATTATTTAAAAAATTATATTTATCCTACTGTATTGTTATATTAATAACTATCAAACATTTACAAGTTACATTGCATCACTAACATCAGTAACAAACATCAAATATTCTTAATCTTTATAATAATTTTAAAAATAGATAGAGTTGAGTTAGGTCATAACTCTATTTTCGAGTTGGTCGGCTTGATTTAAAAAAATGTTAACCTACAAACCGACCAAAATTTTCTATTCTAAAAAATTTTAATCGAGCCTAAACCGAATAAAAAAAATCTAACCCAACCTAACTTTTAATTCATGAATATTAGAATCATGGAATTTAACACATGAATCAATACTCACCAAGCTAATTGAGATTGATTCCTTTGAGATACGTCAATTTTGGACAAGTTTTACCTAGGTATTCAACGTTCACTACGATGCTCAACGTTCGGCCCTTGACATATTCAAGACCTCGAACTATGAGTTTACCCTTGATCATGGCAACTCCAAGAATTCCGGCGACTCACCAGAATTCTCGAGCAACCTTTCCTAAAGACACGCTTGTTCCACTCTCATTAAGTCCAACTATCTTATGCCCACCAAAAACACAAAACATAGAAACATGGAAAACAAGAGGGAAGAAAAGAGAGAGGGAGACAAATGGTCGCAAAACCCCATGACACCGCCGAACGCCATGAAAGAGAGGATTAACGAGCTAGGAAACACCTTGATACACACGAGTGATTACTACCAAATGGTGTCGTAGCTTTGTTAGCCAAGAAGATAAATTGATTGCTAATACAACTCTTTGGAGTATAACAAAATAAGAAGTGACTCCAAAGTATAACAAGTTTTCTTGAGTTTTAACATTTATTACACAAATTATTATAATAGATAATTAATTTTTGTTAACTATTTTATTTTTTATTATATTAAATTATTAAAATAATTTTAATAAATTAACTTTCAGAAATAATATACAAAGTAAATAATTATATATTAGTGTCAATTATTTTAAATAAGCTTATAAATCTTATATAATTATATTAATAGAACAATACAAAAGAATTTATACATTACAATAGAAGATTTAATTAATTTGAATTAATTGTAGTTTATTATCATTACTTACAAATTTAATTTATCCATTCCTTAGTATGAAAAAATATGATATCTCAACTTCTAAAGGGAAGTGATACCATATCGTCCCCGACCCACAAAATGTTACGATTTAATGCGAAGCCATGCTATTGCCATCAAGTTTCTTAAACTCACAATAGTATCAAGAACAGATATCTAAATGCAAGTGAAGTCTTGCAGAGATGCCTTGACATTAAATTAAAATAGGTCAAAATTGAAAGTATGATTCCATAATGATCCTTCCAAATTTAGTCAAGTTTCACATCAAAACATCATCATCTAAACATTGGGTCCAGTAAAGTAAAAGAAAACTATCGATCCATCAAGTCGACAAAGAAACGAAACCTTACCCCTCTAGCTAGCTGATTTGAGGAACTGCAAAAAAATAAAAAAGAGATCAGAAACAACGCTACATAAACTAAGCAGTAAAACATTTAGAAGTGAAGGCGTCTGGTTTTGTAAGTTTAGACAAATACTCCTACAGATTCGGATATTAATTTGATTCACGATCACGACACAGAAAAGTATGCAAATTGCATCGCTTGAACGAAGGTTCTACTACAGAATCAGTATAGGAAATGAAACCCCATTCATGGATGAACACTGGTCAAATAATAACAATTTGTGGTGTCTTGATTCACAACATTGAAAAATCCATTTTAAGAAAATGACATCGCAGAACGATTTTCGCTTGTCGATAATCGAGAAATGAAGTTTACCCTGAACTTTTTAACTAAACATGAAGTGTTGTAAAAACAAAACAATAAAAGGAAAACATAGATAGATCAAATTCAACTATGAATCCAATCTGGCTTCCAACAGTTCATATGAAATACAACGGAGTACACTACAGGACGCAAAGGTGGCTAGAACCAGGGCTAGAAAAATATAACCAGACACGAGAAAGACATACGATCTATAACAGGTATGGACTGGATTATGTGAATTGTCAAGAAATAAACTTAGAAAAAAAAAATTATATGAAATTGGTCCAAAAGTAAAACTAAAAATTCCATCGTGAGGACAAGACATAATGCTAGAGCCAAAGACATTAAGGTAAAATAAAAAATCTGTGTAACAGATTAGAATTTTAGAAAATATAAATCGAATCTTCGGAACACGAAACAGCACAGTATTGCAGCCCTATAAAACGCACTGCACTATTGGAAGAATACATAAAGACATCTCAAGAACATCTGATTGCCATCAAGCTCCAAATTAGAGATTGAAGAGACGAATCCATGAATATTCTGTAATAAACACACATAAGATATAACAACACCCAAGAACAGAAAAACAAAAACAAATATTGAGAAAAACATATCACAAATGATACAATGATCACAGGACTACATCACAAATCCCATTAAGTAAAGCAAACAAAATTGAATATTGGAAAAGAAAACTAGCAATGTCAATGCAATATCAACCATACTGTGTTTTTATCACATTAAGATGAACAGCATGGATGGTTTTTCCTTTTCTACATCTAAAAGAGTGGTGGAGGGGAGTGTACCTCATATGTTGCTGGGGTACATAAATACCCTAATTTTATCACCCTGCAAAATTGTCCAGTAATTCAATCAGAAAACCTATCCCAATATACCATCATTGAACAAATATGAAGAAACAGCTACTCATTTCACATTACCATGGATTTTGGGGGCAAGTTCGACTTGAACTTGGCTCGAACAATGCCACTGTTACCATGAGGTCTGGATACCTTGCCCCAAATGCACCGATAGTGGGTTCCATTCTGCTTCACTTTGGCCTTGTAGATATATGCCAACCGTTTTCCAGCATACCACGCAACCTCTTCCTTGGTATTCACACCTTCAATCTGAATCAGTGATGTTCTTGGATACTGGTTTGACTTGGACCTAAATACCAATTCCAAATTCTTAGCTCCCCCACAAACTATAGCATCCCTCACTAATTAATTACTAAACCTAACGCATATTTCAAATCCAGTTTCATCAATTCTCTGGCATCAAACTACACTTAAAAGGGTACTCATCACTAAGAAAAAAACAGTTCAATATTCGATAATTGAAGCGAAACCAATTACCTTTTGTACCCAAGGACCGTTCCTCTGACGTAGAGTCTGAAACAAACACAATACATTAGCAAATCGGTAGAAAAACATAGAAAATAAAGCAATCAAGTCGGCTTAATCTAGGGTTTGGAGAGAGACCTGATTCTTTCTCCCTGCCTTCCCTTCACCATGGCTGCCGCAGTCTAGGATTCTGCAAAATGACGTCTTCAAGCCAAAATACTAAGAACTAAGATCGGTAACCAAATGTAAATGCCATTGGTAAGAAAAAAAAATGGAAATTTTTGAGCAATAATCACCTTAGATTTGCAGGTCAGAGGAAGATGGAGCTGCGGTTCAGAGAAGAAGGCGACCACTTGTAGAAGCGGAAACTTTTATAACGGGGATTTGAGGGTCAAAATGATTTAAGAAATTTCTAGGGTTTCCCTTTTAGCGCAATAGATAGATTTAAGTCTTAAATTAACAAAAAAAAAAAAAAACTTTAAAAGGTTTCGTAATATATATATATATATATTTTAAATTCAAAATTTTCATTAATACTTTCAATTTTTTTAAAAAGTTACCAAATATTTTATTATTGCGTTTAAAAAATACTCATAAACTTTTATAATTTTGTTTTAAAAGTTGTTATTGTCTCTTGTCACTACAAAAAACACGAGATTGTTACCAAGATAAATAAAATAGTCAGATGTAGAACGATGAGTATCGAAACAGATAGCCCAGTCAGCATCTGAATAAGCCACTCGCATACTAGTAACAGTGAATGAACGAAAGATAAGACCAAAGTGGAGTGTTCTCTTGACACAGCGAAGAATACACTTGACAGTAAGAAAGTCATTACTGTGGGGACATGCAAAAATTGGTAGGGGAAATATTTGGGCGCATAATGGTCAAGTTCTAAGTTTTGAAAAAAAAAAATATAGACGGCACTAGCATATTTAAAAACTATCGGTCTCACTCTCCCCTCTCCTTTACAGGTTCTTTCATTTGTTTACGAGGTTACGGGGAAGGAGCTTCTCTTCCTGTTACGGTTCCGGAGAAAGAAGAAATAGGGTCCGGAGCTTGACCTTCTTCTTGACTGACTGTTCCGGAGAAAGACTAACTACTTACTATGTTACCGAGTTCAATCAGGGAAAATAGCCCCTCATTACCTCGGTCAATCAAAGAGCTATTCTATTCAGGCACCGACAAGATATTGATCAGAGTAGTATTAGAGAAAGGAGAATCATCAACAGTCAGGGGTTGAAGAACAACTTTCAGGTGTGTACTGGTTTGCAGCACGAGTAAAAATATCTCGAACATATTTTAATTGACTAAGATATACATGGATGAAAATTGTTTGCCAACATATGGATTAAAACATGTTGGTAGTGCACATATGATTCATGCGACCGAATTCCAATGGTTATCTTTTCTATAAAGTTTTATTCCAGTGACTCGAACACAAAGACCAAGATTTGTGGAAGCCTCCTCAAAGAAAACCTTAATGATTTGTCAATACATTTTGTCAAACCCATGATGTTTGAAAAGAAGTTAATTTATTCATGTCTTATGCCTTTTAACCCTATAATGAAGATCTACAAGTCCACATTGAGATGGGTAAATGAAATCTATCTGGGTCATGTTTTGATCTATTTATCATTGTCGTCATTTGTTGTCACGACCCAAATTTTACAAGTTGCGACTAACTTGAAAACGGTAAAAGACAGTAAAATAGGACAGTAAGATTTTTCACTTAAATAAACATAATTCATTTTGTACCTGAAGTCGTTTGAGGAAGAAAAAAAAGTTATCAAATGTCGTTGTATCGTGATCCATTGAGATCATGCCAAGGAAAACCACCCACGACCTGCCTTATTAAATCCCTCACTTCACCCTTCTAACACATAGAACATACTTGTATAGAGAGAAGGAGAAACGGAGAGTGATCGAGATAGAGGAACTGAAGAGTTTGAACACTGAGATCTGTATTCACGAAACTCATGTTGGTGTGTTACATAGAGGGTAATGTAGGACAATTACATGATGTGGAAATCGATATGGTAAAACATTGTTCTCTTACTCTATCAAAAAACGATCTTTTGGATAATGGGTATTCAATACTTTTAGATAAACGAGGTTCATATAGGTTAAATTGGACGTTGAAGTACAATCACGGACCAACTTTAAGAATATTTAGGGACTACGACAAAGGCCAAACAAGTAAGTGGCTCTATCATTGGTTGGTTGGAAGAATTGTGTGATGTATCACACATGCCTCCTGCATGTGCCATAACTAGGAGTGTTATGTTATGCTATATATGTAATGTGTTGACCTATGTTGCTATATTATGTATTTTATGCAGTGTTCTATTATACGATGCTATGTATGCTATGAAATGCTCATGCTACGTCATGTGAAACCATGTTTAGATATATACAATACTAATGATGCATACACGATTCATATGCGTATTTTGACATGAATGAAAGGAAGAACAAACTGTTTTTTTTTTATTATATGCTATGGTTTAAAGCTATGAAAATCTTATATATTTATGTGTTTCATGTGCATCGAGATACTTCTAGAAACTAGACTCAAAAATGGTTCTAGCAAAGAAAATTGTAAGTAATTTGGATGTCGAAAGCTTGAGAATCGAAGACTGGAATGTCAACAATGAGGTAAGTAGCCATCTTAGTTTTTTCTTAACAAATACGAGTAGGAATTGCTAGTTAAGTATGATTTAGAGGAATATAGAAGAAATGACCCAAGGACAATGAGTTAGGCCATAAGCTAAACGTTTTGCTTACGAATCAAGTAACGTTAAAGTAATCTACTGAATGAATTCCGTTGTCTATGAAATTTTAATGCTAGGTAAAATATGATATGTTAAGGTGATATATGAAAATGGGTGGTCATTGGATAGCTAAACTAAGCAACGATGCAAAACAACCATAATGACCCTACGGTAAACTACTTCGTTCATGACCCAGATGATCTCCAAATGTGATGAAACTTATTGGAGCACGTTTAGACACTAAACCAAGAATTAAGAGTTTAAATGACTAAAATGCCCCTAAGGATCTGTAAGATATTTCAATACTCAAACACCCTCCAAATAATTTAATGATTTAAGGAAGACCTATTTATAAGAACCTAAACAAAGAAAATGTGGTAAATGACCAAAATACCCCTATAGGGACCTCAAGTTTTCAAGACCATAAGGATTTCTCAGGGTTATAAAAGACTTAATTATGATCAAAAGAAGAATTTTTAAGAGATACGTTATAACCTTATGATACTGTGCATGTTATTATGAAATGTTCGTAGTATACAGAAAATGACTCGAATGCTCCTATCAAATAACCTCAAGAATTATGCACTCGAATGAATCCTTTTAAGACCTTGAAGGTTATTAAGTATCATGGCAGAGGTGTGCTATATTGATATGGAAAATCAACCCAAGGGAAAGTATGGAACGGATTACCTTGATGATCAAGATCAAGAGTAAAGAAAACTCGTTTCTAAACTCGTGATTCGAATCACTCCACAAGAGGTTTGATCAATACCACTTGAATGACTCTACATGCAAGTTCTAAACACAAGAATTTGCAAAGAAAGTTTAGCTCTCAAGAAAGCTAAAATAGAAATTCTATTATTAATTCCAAAATGTGATGTCTAATCAAAGAAAAGAAGGCTTTATATAGCCCTTACAGCCCTTACAACCTTAACGTATGTGATATATAGCTCCCAATTAAATGGGCTAGTAAATGAAAAATACCCATAACCTCCATATTAAAATCGCTAGTTAATGGTGGAATATAGTAACCTATATGGGTTACAATATAACCTTTACTCCTATATTTAAAATTAGTTTAAATATGACAAACAAATATTTAAACTATAATTAAATAATGCAATTAATAAAATATGCTTATTGACTCATCCTTGGACTAGTTTCATAAATTCAGCGGAGTTCATTAAATGTAACTTAAAGTGCATTTAATTCATCTCTTTCTTGAAACTCAACTTTGCACAACATATAAGGGAGGTCTCCAGCGTCTTCTAGAATTTCCTTTGATGAACTCACCATAGCTTGAATATAACTGTATAAGGTTTGTTGTAGTTTCTTAGCTCTCGTCCTTGTAATTGGACCTTCAGGTATGGAAATTCCTTGGTCGTGGTTCATATCATATATGTTTATGTTATATTTGGGGTTCATCCTTGGTTTAAAGCCATCAAGATGCTACCTCGGGATAAGGTTTAAGATAGTCCATGGTGTTTAAGTAATTAGAAGGCTACCCTTACTCAAGAAAAACTCAAAGGTTAGTACTTAGATGTTTAAGCAATCAGGTTGCTATTTCATGACAAGTTCTACATATGTAAGAATTAGGTGACTCGAAACACATAATATAAATGAAGGGAAAATGCATAATCTAAATTAATAATTTCTAACTCTGATGTACATAATAAATCTCTTGCTTTACAAGTTGATCAATTGTAATCTCGTTAAATACAAGTTCATCTTGATAGAGCCTTCGAAGGTTGAATTCTCGAGTCAAATGTTGCATTGTCGGTCGGGCTTTTGGATTTGGATGGAGACATGCAAAGGCTAACGTTAATGTAAGAAGTATACTTTGTGTCAGTCCAATTTGGAGTAAAGGAGATTTGAGCCGTGAGTCTAACAAATCCTTGATGAATATACATGGAGTATATTTAGACCACAAGTAAGTCAATAATTCTCCGGGATGCTTTCCCATTATTACTTCTAATGCCACAACTCCAAAGCTGTAGACGTCACATTTTTCTGATATGACCACGGAGTATGCTAGTTCTGAATCATAAAAGAAAAAGATTAAAAGTAATGATTTAAGAAAATCAACTGATCAATATGGGCTCACCCGGAGCTATATATCCACAAGTACCGCCAACAGTGGTATGATAAGATAACTCATGATCGAGTAACCTTGAGATACCAAAATCGGATAGAAAAGCTTCTAGATTTGAGTCCAAAAGTATATTACAAGTTGTAACGTCCCGATGAATGATTGGAGTAATGCAATCATGGTGTATGTATGACAAAGCATGTGAAACTCTTTGTAGGATGTTCAGTCTTGTCTTCCAATCCAATTCCACTGCTTCTTTGTCGTTACTCAACACCCAAAACAGGCTTCCCCTCTCCATGCATTCATATATGAGAAACATGCAACGTCTATGGAGGCAATATCCATGGAGTTTAATGATGTTCTTGTGCCTTATCTCTTTCAGCATATCAACTTCATTTTGGAAACTTTTGAAAAGAGTTGTCTCTTGGGCTTCACGGGTATGAAGTTTCTTTAGAGCTACGACCTTACCGTTTGGAAGCCTTGCTCTATAAACACTTCCATACCCACCTGTACCAATGCAATATTTAATATCGAAGTCCTCTGTTGCTTCTATAATATCGTCATATGCAGAACACATTCCCATGCTTATTTGAGTTTATCTCATGGGTGACCCTTTTCTTTGATCGGGAATGAACAAGAGTGAAGCATGAATCTTTGGGCAATGAACTCCTTACCTGAATCTTTATAATACTTCCTGAATCATCACAAATTATGTCATTCCATTCACAACGAAATGAGATATTATGATTGACCCACCAACCAGTTTGGAGTAGAGCATCAACTTCTTGTTGAAGCTGGAACATGTCGATGCATTTGAATATGTAAAAATTGAATCAAACAAGGAGAAAATATAAGAAGAAAAGAGTAGAAACCAAAGGGACCAAAGTGAGAGGAAAAGATTGAGTATTGCTTGCAAGGCATAGGATCGCACAAGAATACACACTCGATCGAGATACACACAAAGAACATGAAAGAGAAATATTAGTTAAAAGTTTTGGATAGATACTATTAATTTTTTTCAAACATACTTTAGAATTTTCAAAAGGGTTTCAAAACTATTTTTTTTTATTATTTTTATTAATACCATTAATTTTTCTTTAAAAAAATTTCAAAATAATCTTATCGTTATTGCTACGTTTCAAAAATACTAATGAACTTTCAGAAGTAACATTAGAAAGAAGATAATCTATGAGGTGTCGGTAGATGGTTTATTTTTCATCTATATGTCGACTGTAAATGCTTTTTTATTTTCTATTTTTATAAAAGTGAAGGGTGTTAATGATGTATACCAACTCTAATGTTATTTTTGAATTACTTTTAAAAGATAAAAGGATATAATGAAACTTGAATTCTTTTGATATTGAAACTTTTGAAATTTTAGATGTATTTTTAAGATAAAGTATAAAGTTTAGGGATATTTTTATTAATTTAGCCAAAACTTTATAGGAATAAAAAGAGAGGGAAAAGGAGATACGAGAACATACATATAGAAAACCTTTGATTTTGGAAGCGTATCAAATACGGTTTGACCAAGAGAGCTTGACTTGTTGAAATCATTGAGGACATCTTCAAAATTCAATTTTTGGGTTTCTTTTTCGACTGTGGCGACGAAGACTATGCGGCATGCCTCTACTCTAGGTTGACGTTCCAAGGTCGGTGAGGGCTTTTCCCAGTTGGTTTGCTCAGTTTAAGCATTGGGGCTGAGGTTTTTCGAGGTCGCAGAAGTTGTGGGTTTTTTTCTTTCTCTGTCACGACCCAATCTTGGTTTACCTACTTATCCTTATTCAATGATCACCAAATTTCATATATAACCTCAACATGCTATAATCTTCATATAGTGGGTTATTTTAACGTTATTTAAATCTTGAGCTATTTGATCGGTTCAGGGTCTTAACTCATGGTTCTTTGGAGATTTTCTTTCATGTATTAAAATTTCATAGGCAGCGCTATTTGATCTTGGAGATTTTCTTTCATGTATTAAAATTTCATAGGCATTGGAGATTTTCTTTCATGTATTAAAATTTCATAGGCAGCGCTATTTGATCTTGGAGATTTTCTTTCATGTATTAAAATTTCATAGGCAGCGCTATTTGATCTTGGAGATTTTCTTTCATGTATTAAAATTTCATAGGCAACAGAGTTCATATAGTGGGTTATTTTAACGTTATTTAAATCTTGAGCTATTTGATCGGTTCAGGGTCTTAACTCACGATTCTTTGGAGATTTTCTTTCATGTATTAAAATCCTTAATTCATACTTGGTTTAGGGTTCATATGAAAATCCAAGTGTTTTCTACGTATTTCTTAACAAAAAGTCCAAGGTGGCTACTTACCTCGTCGTCGACGTTTGTGGTGGCTACTTACCTCGTCGTCGACGTTTGTGGTGGCTACTTACCTCGTCGTCGACGTTTGTGACCTCCAGTATCTAAATTACTTCAAATTTCCTTCCACATACTCCATATTGTGTCTAGTTTATGAATTCATAATGTTTTTCATGAGAATCAGTCTAGAATGGGGTTAAAATTGAGAAAACCTGAGAAAAGGTAAATTTTGGGTTGACCTAGCCAGTTTAGTTGAACTGGCCATATCATCGTGTTCTTCCTCTGAATAAGAAGAAGATGCGCATTTTTTGCGTCGCCTCCATCTGAAACTAAGCCTGCACAGCCACATTTACAACATTTATCTCCTTGATTTCTTCGTAAAACTTAAAGATGGGTGTTACAAGGAAGAGCTAGGGATTGATTTGATACCTTCTCGTTGATCGTAGCCTAAGCTATTCGCTTCCAAAGTTCATCCAAAATCTGATTTATCGTCGGAGATAAAACAATGGATTTCTTATTAGGTAGCCAATTCTAGGGGTTTCAAGGCCCTATTTCTTCATTGAACCTCTTCCATATCCTTTCTTCAAGCTAAAGGAATTGGTTTGTAGGAACGTCTTTGAGTGTACGATCTTAATTTCTAGAAATCGTTCTCGGTATGCAACTCACTCGAAACGCCAAATTTTTGATCTCTTGGGTAGCTTGTTCTACGACGTTTCAGCTCTCGATTCCTTCATCAAGTTTACTCAACTTCTTCCTCTGAAGCTAGATGAATCCTTAATTTGAAGGAAAAGAGATTGTAGATAGAAATTCAGACTCTTATCCCCAATTTAATCTCGACGCCTATTTCCTTCAATTTGGCACGCTCTCGAGGTTATTTTTCTTCATGGTCTTCTATGGAAACATTCCTTGGAGGTGTAGAAACTGATTGGAATCATTCTTGCTCGACGAGTCATCATGTATCCTCAGATTTTATTTTCAAGTGTTTCTTGAAGTTCTCCAATGGCGGATTAAATTGGGGGAATGGTTTTTGGGCACTTTCAGCACTCTATTCCTTGATAGAACTTGTGGGTAATCTTGTTTAGAAACGGTAGGAATAAGTTTGAAGAGAAATGATAGAGGATTGCTCTCGAATTTTGAAGAAATGTGAGAGTAGGAGACCCATAATCTAAACGCTTATTGCCTTCGATTGAGAGATCGACCTTTCTCGATTCTTATTCCATATTGTTGCTCCTACTTTATTCTTTATCGGAGGAGCTTAAACTGATATTTTGAGCTCCAGAATCTTCGTTATTTAGAGATTGAAATTTATGGATAATTTTTCGAAAATATCAACTCCGTTCATAACCTTTCAGACCATGGTTTTGAATACTAGTCATTGGATGTGGTGAACTTTGTCATCCTTACTTAAGTACAATAGAAAGAAATAATTTACAATTTACGAGTAGTAGATAAGATATGAGTTATTGTCCGAGAAGGAATATGTCAGAAAACATAGTCATTTACGGATTTTTTGTTTTATTTTTTTAACAAATAGTTTAACAACTCTTCTTGTGTTTTGTAAATGCAGATTTTTAACAAGGTGGTTGAGAATCTAAAAATCGATCCTTGAGATCATAGATTACATTTCTTCCTCTACTATAGAACGAGAAGATGTTGAACCTACTTATGCGGGCTCTTGAAGAAGCTTTTGAAAATCAGCTTCTGAAGTTGTCTGGGCTAATACGGCAAGCAACCTAGACTTTGAATTGAGAAACTCGGTGGTCTTTTTCTTAGATAAACCGTGAAGGTGGCCATTCTCAGATAACCAAACCTCACTGCTTTAAGATATGCGTGGGTATAAATATCCCATTATTTGATTTTGATTACTTTGAAGACATGTTTTACTTGATCATCAGTTTAGTTTATTTGGAAATTTCAAAGTTAGAATACAAGGAATTTGAAAATATACGTGCATAGCCAATGGAAATGGAGTTTTGAAGATGTTTTGAACGAAGTAATTGAACTATTCCTGAGGATTAGAAGAAGAAAACAAAGATTCAAGAAGATGTCATTCATGCCCTGTTTTAATTTTTATTCTTTCTTATTTTTCAAAGTTCGTTATTTAATTATTTTCTCTTGAGTGAATTAATGAAACACATTCTCTACTTAAGTAATTGCAAGATGCAAGCTTCACACTCGGGAATCAAAGTCCCAAGTATCAACCTTTTAAGTGTCAATTTTTATTCTCCATCTCAACATATATTAAACTATTTTTGTGAAGATATCTATTTATAAAAGCAAAATATCTCAGAGTCACAAAAATAAAAATGAGATATAGATACGAAGGACAAATCAAACTTCTTAAGGATAAATTAGGGGCACCGGCCTAAGCTAATCAGATAGGTGGCCTTACTATCAGTATGGTTATATTTGATGTTGAATGTGCCTGTGATTCTGCACGTGTCATATATATTGATATGTGTGAATTGTTTGTGAATCAATATGCTTATGATATGTTATAATATGTGAATTGTATGATAATACTTACGGTACCATGTGTTCAATGTTATATTTGAGATAGGATACGAGAAGAATGCACTAAACGCAATGTAACAATAGGAGTAAGATATGTTCATGAAACGTTATAGTTTGGTTACGTATCAAAGTGCTATGGGTATGAGAGATTGATAAAAAGGATATGGTCATGATGGATTCATAAAACAGTACGATTAGGTTATGTGTAGAAAGGGATAGGATTATGATAGATTGATATAACGATAGGGTTAGGATATGTTCCTGCAACGTTATGACTAAGGTACGTTCAGGTAACGATACAACTGTGATATGTCTAAGGACGTTAAGGCCATGATAAGCTAGGGAAGGATATGACCACGAAGTGTTTACGATATGATATGATTATGATACGACATGTGAAAGACGGATATATATCCAACAAGTGTCAAAGAGGGACGTGAGAATAAGTTATTCTCATGTTTTCTTTACATCAATCCAAGAGTATTTGATACGCTTTCAAACTTAAGGGTTTTCTTTTTTCTTCTTCCTTCTTTCTCTCTTTTCAAGTTTAAGTTAAAATGTGAGAATGAAGAAGTTAGGAAGGAGAAATAAATGAATGTAATAAAACTTTTCCGTGTGTAGGAATGGAAATGGTGAATGGGTCCTTGATGATAGTCGACCTCTATACTTTGGTTTTGGATGTAGAATAGATCAAGCGATCCATTTGTTGAGAGTATTGTAAGAGGCGCACAAGTAAGAATGTTGGATATAACTGCTCTTTCACATCTGAGGGATGAGGCTCATAGATCCAACTACAATATCAAAGAAACTTCGGGTCGTAGCGATTGCATGCATTGGTGTCTCCGTGATATCCCAAACACATGGAACATGATTCTTCTTGCTCAAATATAGCTTCATCTGTCTTAAACGTTCACTTTTGAGTAATCCAGGAAGGCTTCTTAATTTGCAGCCTCTGGTGAAGATGAACACTCTGAGGTGAGTTTGTCAGTGAAGATGCAATTATATATTCAGAGTTTTATATCAAGTGTTCAATACATAGCCAACACGTGTCGAAGAGGAACATGAGAAGAATTAGTTAAAAATTTGGGGTTATCTTAAGGTGACAGGAAGCAAATAACCTACGCGGATCATGATTCTTAATCTTCTCACAATTTAGGGTAACATTGGTCTTCATTAGCATCACAACAAGCTAGATAAAACAGCTCTAGAACTTTAAATCAAGGGCATGGCTTATACCATCCATCCTTTGATCAACCATCATATAGGTAATATCGATCACTTGATCAAGTCTCGGGGTGTCGTTGGTTATCATTGCTCACTTGATCAACCATGATTAAGGTTTTATTGAGGCTTTGGACCTTCGCGTCTTCATGTCGTATTATTTATGGACTCCATACCAGATAGCGAGTGTAACGCTCCAGTACCCGTTACTCACAAACAACTATGCAGCACGGTCGATAAAGATGCATGTTAAGTTTAGTCACAAAGCATGTGGGACACCACCAAGCATGGTGATGACGTTGAGGAACGTAAAGATAGGATGACTATTGCTACTTACAAAGAAGTCGCAAAGAACGTTCTTCTCATGTTGGCAAAGAAGGACTTGACAAAGGCAGCGTGGAGGACGCTGCAAACAATGCATGTGGGTGTGGAACTGGTCAAGGAAACAAAGGTACATACCTTGAAGAGTGAGTTTGAGGTTATCCGTATGAAGAGCGGTGACTCAATAGATGACTTCACAATGAAGTTGACGACGATCGTCACCGGCACCATTCGTTAGGCAACTAGGTGGAGAAGATCTCTGTCATCAAGAAATTCCATTGAATTGTCTCCCTGAGATTCGTGCAAATTGTTATCTCTATCGAGAAATTCAGCGACCTCAAGAATATGTTGACTGAGGAGGTTGTTGGTCATCTTATGGTCAATGAGGAGAAACTTCATGGATATGATGAGAATGTGAACTCCTGAGTGATTTCACATGATGATCATATGCAACTCGATCTCAATCCTGAGTGAGTTATGAACTCCTGCATGTGAGGGTTTATCCTTTGATTTGCATGAGTGAGAATGTCTCGAGTAGCTGATTCAATATGTCTACCATTTTGGGATTTAACCAAATAGGGTGCTAGAAACATAATATCATGAGATAGAAGAATTCACTTATTTCCATATAAGGAAATTAACATGTTTGCTACCACAAGTCGAAGATGATTATAGAGAAATCCATTCTCAAAGGCCAACCTCAACTTGAGGTCAAAACATATATAATTTGAGTTGGATGTCACTATGGTAAAGCGCCTCAATGACCATACAAAGAGTAAAAGTTCAAAGCAAAAGAACCACTAGAATTAATTCACTTTGATTTGTTCGGCCTAGTCAAGTAAAAATCAATCAAAGGGATGTCTTACATGATGACGTTCATTGACGGCTACTCGAGATATGTATGGATTTTCTTAATAAAAGAAAAGTCTAACAAAAATTCAAGACAACCATCAAAGAAGAAGTAAGAAGATTTATTATCTATGCTAAGATAATGACAGAAAATGTAGGTCAAGTGAGTTCGATTAATATCTACACAAGTGTGGGATATGTCATCGGTTTATATGTGCCAACACACTACAACAAAATGGTGTAGCAGAGAGAAAGAATCAATACGTTGCATAGATGTATCAAAGCATGCCACACGCAAAGAATGTTCTAAGAAGATTTTGAGTATTTGCTATTTGTGCTTAGTCCTACAAATAAGTTTGACAAGAAAGTAGTGAAGTGTATATTTGTTGGATACAATAATCAAAGAAAAAGATAGAAGCGTTGTGATCCAACAAATGGAAGATGCTACCGTTCAAAAGATGTAGTTTTTGATTAAGCATCTTTGTGGTGGCCCTCTGTTAAAGATATTTAGTAATAAATTATAGTTTACCATATATATTATATTTGATATTTTATTATAAAACAAATATATAATATTTGCTTTATTATCATAGTATCTTTTAATTTATTGTTATTTCCATTTATTACTATTTCCATATCCTTGTAATTTATTTGATTATAAATAAGATAACTTTCACACCATTTAGGTGTGGTGGATTAATCAAACATTCACATGGTATCAGAGCCCTCTCGGTTTGACAACCCCGATCCTTTCTTTTCAATGGCTTTTGAATCCTCTAATCTTCTTCTCCACCACCCCTGTTGGTTTTGACGCCGCAGGGGCAGTCTTCATGGCTGCCGTAGTCGAAGCCGATTGATTACTCTTCGGCTCCACCCTATTGACCTCCAAATCACCTTTCGTCATACTCTGTACATACAACCTCACCTTTTCCAACCAAATTGGTTTTCCTCTTGGCCAATATAGTCTCTCTCATTTTCTTCCCAATCAACCTTCATCCTTCACATAAATCCTAACCTAAACCTATCAACCTACCTTCGGAATCTGGGTGCCGCACTAGCCTATTTGCCAACCAAGTTGCCTCCGCCCTTCCTGCCAAAATTGGCTTCTTCGCCCAATGTGGCGACTCTACCGGCTTCAACATTGTCTTTGTCCCTTGCTCTAGGTTTCCCCTTCTACTTCTTGGGGTTAGAAATATTCTCACCAGAGCAAAGGCAGCATCGTCGCTAAGCGACAATCTCTCTTCATGGGTTAGACATATTCTCGCCGAAGCCAAGGCAGCATCGCCGCTGAGCGGCGATCCCTCCGCAATTTTTGATGGCCAAGAACCGGGTTGTTAGCATCTTCATGAAAAGTGTTTCTCAACCTCTTTGAATTTTTCAGATTCAAGCTTCACGTCGTTCGTTTAAATCCGACGCTTAGCTTGCGGTGGGGTGTTAAGGATATTTAGTAATAAATTATAGTTTACCATATATATTATATTTGATATTTTATTATAAGGCAAATATCTAATATTTGCCTTATTATCATAGGTATCTTTCCATTTATTGTTATTTCCATTTATTACTATTTCCATATCCTTGTAATTTATTTGATTATAAATAAGATAACTTTCACACCATTTAGGTGTGGTGGATTAATCAAACATTCACATGGTATCAGAGCCCTCTCGGTTTGACAACCCCGATCCTTTCTTTTCAATGGCTTTTGAATCCTCTAATCTTCTTCTCCACCACCCCTGTTGGTTTTGACGCCGCAGGGGCAGTCTTCATGGCTGCCGTAGTCGAAGCCGATTGATTACTCTTCGGCTCCACCCTATTGACCTCCAAATCACCTTTCGTCATACTCTGTACATACAACCTCACCTTTTCCAACCCAATCGGTTTTCCCCTTGGCCAATATAGTCTCTCTCATTTTCTTCCCAATCAACCTTCATCCTTCACATAAACCCTAACCTAAACCTATCAACCTTTTGCAGAGATTTACCTTCGGAATCTGGGTGCCGCACTGGCCTATTCGCCAACCAAGTTGCCGCCGCCCTTCCTGCCAAAATTGGCTTCTTCGCCCGATGAGGCGACTCTTCCGACTGCCCTTCTCGCCAAAATTGGCTCCTTCGCCCAATGTGGCGACTCTTCCGGCTTCAACATTGTCTTTGTCCCTTGCTCTAGGTTTCCCCTTCTACTTCTTGGGGTTAGAAATATTCTCACCAGAGCCAAGGCAGCATCGTCGCTAAGCGACAATCCCTCTTCATGGGTTAGACATATTCTCGCCGAAGCCAAGGCAGCATCGCCGCTGAGCGGCGATCCCTCTGCAATTTTTGATGGCCAAGAACCGGGTTGTTAGCATCTTCATGAAAAGTGTTTCTCAACCTCTTTGAATTTTTCAGATTCAAGCTTCACGTTCGTTTAAATCCGACGCTTAGCTTGCGGTGGGGTGTTAAGGATATTTAGTAATAAATTATAGTTTACCATATATATTATATTTGATATTTTATTATAAGGCAAATATCTAATATTTGCCTTATTATCATAGGTATCTTTCCATTTATTGTTATTTCCATTTATTACTATTTCCATATCCTTGTAATTTATTTGATTATAAATAAGATAACTTTCACACCATTTAGGTGTGGTGGATTAATCAAACATTCACATGGTATCAGAGCCCTCTCGGTTTGACAACCCCGATCCTTTCTTTTCAATGGCTTTTGAATCCTCTAATCTTCTTCTCCACCACCCCTGTTGGTTTTGACGCCGCAGGGGCAGTCTTCATGGCTGCCGTAGTCGAAGCCGATTGATTACTCTTCGGCTCCACCCTATTGACCTCCAAATCACCTTTCGTCATACTCTGTACATACAACCTCACCTTTTCCAACCAAATTGGTTTTCCTCTTGGCCAATATAGTCTCTCTCATTTTCTTCCCAATCAACCTTCATCCTTCACATAAATCCTAACCTAAACCTATCAACCTACCTTCGGAATCTGGGTGCCGCACTAGCCTATTTGCCAACCAAGTTGCCTCCGCCCTTCCTGCCAAAATTGGCTTCTTCGCCCAATGTGGCGACTCTACCGGCTTCAACATTGTCTTTGTCCCTTGCTCTAGGTTTCCCCTTCTACTTCTTGGGGTTAGAAATATTCTCACCAGAGCAAAGGCAGCATCGTCGCTAAGCGACAATCTCTCTTCATGGGTTAGACATATTCTCGCCGAAGCCAAGGCAGCATCGCCGCTGAGCGGCGATCCCTCCGCAATTTTTGATGACCAAGAACCGGGTTGTTAGCATCTTCATGAAAAGTGTTTCTCAAACTCTTTGAATTTTTCAGATTCAAGCTTCACGTCGTTCGTTTAAATCCGACGCTTAGCTTGCGGTGGGGTGTTAAGGATATTTAGTAATAAATTATAGTTTACCATATATATTATATTTGATATTTTATTATAAAACAAATATCTAATATTTGCCTTATTATCATAGTATCTTTCCATTTATTGTTATTTCCATTTATTACTATTTCCATATCCTTGTAATTTATTTGATTATAAATAAGATAACTTTCACACCTAAAGTGGTGGATTAATCAAAAATTCACATCCTCTAACAACGTTGAAAAGGTTCTAAAACAAAAGAGTGCCAACTGCCCACGTTTGATCCAAGTATATCAACACAACTATTATAAAACAAGTTCATACGTATCTGGATGGATATTCGAGGTACCGAATGATGGAAGGCGATCATGGGTTGTGTCCAAACAAGTTGCAAGTGTCAATGACATCCAAAATTGACACCACGATGCCTGAGTCGTGTTGTTGGAAATCACGATGACAAGATGAGATGCGATTTGCATATGAATAACTTTAATATAAAGTACAGACTAGTCAACTAAAGTTGCAACGAGCATGCACACGAGCATAGATCGGCAAAAGAGAACCTCACCCAAGGTCTGATAAAGTTGTAAAACCGTGACACCCAAAGGCTGACAAAGTAAAACCGTGACCTCTAGCAATCCATCTATGAATACTTCACGATCAATCGAAAACAAAATCTTTTGAAATAGTATATCAAACCCTTATTAATCACTTTAAAAAAATGAAATGATTCGAGAATATAAAAACCAAAATGAAACGAAACCGAAGGATCCAATGGCAAAATAGTATTGACATTTGTTCATTTGATCATCAATCAACCATATACATTGGAGAGCCCCTATTTTCATTTGTAACTCATGATTGATCCGGTCGGACCCGCCACAATGATCCAAACCACAGTTATCATGACTCGATTCCNATAAAAAAAAAAAAAAAAAAAAAAAAAAAAAAAAAAAAAAAAAAAACAATAATTCCAACCCATCACAGCCGTCCAATCAAAAGCATCAAGAGCCGTACGTTCAATCATCTCTGCAGCTCCATCATACGCACGAACTCCGTGAAGCACACAAACCCATCCCCGTCCTCATCCACATCCCTTATCATACGCCGACAGTCCTCTAACGTGCACCTCTCATCCCCAATTGATCTATAAACCCCGTGAAGCTCCTCCGCCGAGATCCTCCCATCATGATCCGCGTCAAAAAACTCAAACGTCTCCCGGAGCTCCGACTCCCCTACCGCATCGAACCCCGACCCGACCCGAGCCATCAATTCATCCAACCGGATAAATCCGCCGTCGTCGACTTCGCTCAGCATCATCGCAACCTCCTCCTCCGACGCGATCCGGCTCAAAATCGCCTCCAACTCCTTCCTCGACACAACGACGTCGTTCTCCCGCTGGTCTGAGTCGGAACAGCCAGCGAGGACGCTGGTCGGAGTTCCGTAGCCAGCGGTGTGAGGCTTGAAGAAATTCTCGGACGAAGAGGAGGAGGAAGACGTACCAGAGCCGAAGGACGGCGGATCGGAGCGGGAGACGTCGGCGGAGGGATTCTTCTTGGATCGGAAGAGGCGTTTAGGGCTAAATCGCTTGGGGATTTTCATGGCAGAAAATACAGAAAATAGAGAAGAGAATGAAGAATTTGATAATGGAGAAGGAGAAGAGAATTTGGAGGTGAAAGAGCAGGAGAATTGCCGACTTAAATGGAAGGGATGAGAGCGAGAGATCCGCCATGGCAGCTTCCAGGAAGTTTCGCTCGTAGTGTAACAAGAATCCGCCGCTGAGGACTAATTATATATATATATATATATATATATATATATATATATGGGAAATTAGGTTTTGGTTTTTTTCCTCTTTTTTTTTTATTATTTTAAAATTAAAAAATATTTTTATTAAATAATTGTTAATGGAGAATTTAAGGAGAATCAAAGAATGTGGATTTTTTTGGTTAGGTGGTGGGTAGGGGTATTTTTGTCACACATGAATTTCCTTTATATATAATTTTTATTTTTGGAACCAATAATAATGATAATAAATAATTCAATAGAATTTCTTTAAAAATAAATGAAATTAAATAATGAAAATAAAAATTAGATGAATTATTTTAATGTGTTTAATAATTTCTAAAATTTATAAATAAATAAAAAAAAAATAATAAAATAGTTAAGAGTGGTATATTAGAAATATATGTAAATAAGAACAAAACATTTTAAAATGAAACTTGGTCATGTCACAGGTGAATATTTGGAAAAGGTAATTAAAAAATTAATTTTAAATACAATTTTTATTAGTAAATTTGTGAAAAGGTAATTAAAAAAATAATTTGTTGTAAGAAAAAATAGAAAATAGAAAATGAAAGGGGTGGTGGTGGTGGTGGTGAAGTCTTACCAATAATTTGGGTAATGTATGAGAAAATAGTGAAAGTTTTAGAATTTTCCTTGTTTTTGGGAGACAAGTGGCAGCTAACCATTGGTTCAACGGCTGCATAATTTTATATTATTTAATAATAATTCAACTCAAGAACAACAAAGTCATGGCCACGCAATAAAATATCTCTTTCATTTTCCCAACATTTGAATGCGGAATATGACTCTAAAATGTTTATTATAAATAGCGGAAAACTTAAAACTTTTGTAATACTTCAAGCTGATGGAAAACACTGTTGGGCTTACGTGTTTCAAAACATCACGTTGAGTTCAAAGTAAGATAAAAATAAGATTAGGAATTTTGAATATGTAATGACCCTATGCACGCGCCATCGTCTTTGATCGCAATGTCGCTGTCAATTGTACATAGGCGCCTTGCCTTTACCTGAAAAACAATATGGCACAACCCCACTATAGGGGTCATGCTAATGCAAACACATGCAATCATGATTTAGGGACTTATCTCTAAACATCACAAGGGTGGTCTCTAGTCTTAGACAAATTGTATGTGCAGTACTTCCTTACACATGACTCACACTTGCGAGTGGGAATCCCTAAGGCACTCGCACGCCCCTTGGACCCTCTGGTCAAGCTAATCTGTAGCGACGTCCGGAGGTCAGTGGAACCCATAGTGTCATGCGCCTCATGAACACCCCTCATATGTGCGCATTCACACACATCATCTCTAAGAGAAGTAGCCCTATGCTTATGTACACAAAATATGCATGAGGTCCCTCTAAATCAAATTATACGTCTCTTCTGACACAACCCTCTAGTCTCATCTCTTTGTTATATTATGTAACACGTGCTCATGGATATTTACATTAATATCATTTTCATACTCTTAGGGTTGTGTCTTATGTCAATCTAACGACATGATGCAATATGACATTTATAATCATAAAGCATGCTCAACATGGAAAACATCATCATATCAATAACATCATCATGCATACATCATAATCATCATAAAGCTATCAAGTGCATCAAATATAACATGTAGGTCATGCATCAAGACATAAATAACGTACATACAACATACATCACAGCACAACGTCATACTTATACATCATCATAACTCGTACAATCTAAGGTCACTTACTTGGTTGGCCTTGGCCGAAGTACTCCCTAATTAGCTAAATGTTCAGCGCGAACACTACAGCGGCCAACTCTAGGTCGTGTGTAAGATAGTTCTTTTCATATTCCTTTAGTTGATGAGACGTGTATGCAACTACTTTGCCATGATGCATTAATACACATCTCAATCCTTTCATGGAGGCATCACTATAAATCACATACCCTTCTGAGCTCTCGGGTACTGTGAGTACCGGGGCGGTTATCAATCTCTCTTTTAGATTCTAGAAGCTTTCCTCACAAGCATCATTCCATATAAATAGTACCCTTTTTCTTGTTAACTTTGTTAAAGGCGAGACTATCCTAGCGAAGTCCTGCACGAACCTTCGATAGTATCCCACCAATTCTAGGAAGCTCCTTACTTCTGTTACCGTAGTTGGCCGTTCCCACTTTGTGACCGCTTCGACCTTAGTGAGATCTACAGATATTTCGTCCTTTGACATCACGTGTCCCAGGAAAGAGATTTGTCGTAACCAAAATTCACACTTGGAGAACTTGGCGTACAACTGTTCTCTCTTAGGGTGGTTATGACTTTTCGGAGGTGTTCTTGGTGTTTTAGGTATGTTTTCAAGTACACTAAGATGTCATCTATGAACACGATCACGAATGTGTCTAGACAGTCCTTGAATACCAGGTTCATTAACTCCATAAACATACCTGAGGCATTGGTGAGACCAAATGACATCAGTACGAATTCGTAGTGACTGTACCTTGTCCTAAACGCTGTTTTTTGTACGTCTTTTTCATTTATCCTACTTTGGTGGTAACTGGACTAGAGATCTATCTTGGAAAATACGGTTGCCTATCTGAATTGTCCTAGGCAGAGAATATTTGTTCTTTATGGTTCTCTTATTTAGCTCTCTGTAATTGATGCACATATTCATCGATCCATCTTTTTTCTTAACAAACAACACTGGCGCACCTCAGATGAATACGCTAGGTCGAATGAACTCTTTATCCCGTAAGTCTTGCAATTTCTCCTTGAGTTTTGTTAAGGATATTTAGTAATAAATTATAGTTTACCATATATCATATTTGATATTTTATTATAAAGCAAATATCTTTATATTTTCCTTATTACTAGAGGTATCTTTCCAATTTATTGTTATTTCCGTTTATTACTCTTTCCATATCCTTATAATTTATTTAATTATAAACAAGATAACTTTCACACCATTTAAATGGGGTGGATTAAGCAAACATTCTCATGGTATCAGAGGTCTTTCGAATTAACAACCTTGATCCCTATTTTCAATGGCTTCTGAATCTCCTACTCATCTTCTTTTCCACCACCCTGCTGGCTTTGACGTCGTAGGGGCAGTCTCCATGATTGCCACATGCGGAGCCGATTGATTACTCTTCGGCTCTACCCTTTTGACCTCCAAATCACCATTTGCCATACTTTGTACATACAAACCTCACCTTTTCCAACACAATCGATTTTCCCTCAACCAACATAGTCTCTTTCATTTTCTTCCCAATCTTCCCTTCATCCTTCACAGAAATCCTAACCTAAACGTATCAACCTTTTGCAGAGATTTACCTTTGGAATCTAGGCGCCGCACTAGCCTCTTCGCCAACCAAGTTGCCTCCACCCTTCTAGCCAAAATTGGCTCCTTCGCCCAATGTGGCGACTCTTCCAACTTCAACATTGTCTTTGTCCCTTTGCTCTAGGTTTCCTCTTCTACTTCTTGGGTTGACATATTCTCACCAGAGCCAAGGTAGCATCGTCGGTAAGCGACGATCTCTCTTCATGGGTTAGACATATTCTCGCTGAAGCCAAGGTAGCATCGCCGCTAAGCATCGATCCCTCTGCAGTTTTCGATGGTCAAGAAGTGTTTCTCTACGCCTCCTCCGAACCAGGTAGTTGACAGCTTCACGAAAAGTGTTTCTCAACCTCTTTTTGAATTTTTTAGATCCAAGCTTCATGTTCGTTCAAATCCGACGCTCATCTTACGGTGGGGTGTTAAGGGTATTTAGTAATAAATTATAGTTTACCATATATATTATATTTGATATTTTATTATAAGGAAAATATCTTTATATTTTTCTTATTACCAGACGTATCTTTTCATTTATTGTTATTTCCGGTTATTACTCTTTTCATATACTTGTAATTTATTTAATTATAAATAAGATAACTTTCATACTATTTAGTTGTGGTGGATTAAGCAAACATTCTCAAGTTCCTTCAACTATGTTGGCGCCATGTGATAGGATGCTTTGGATATAGGCCCAGTTCCGGGCTTGAGTTCGAGACAAATTCGATCGCTCGGGAAGGGGGTATTCCAGGTAGGTCATCCGAAAATATATCCAAGAACTCATTTACTATTGGCACGTTTTCTAGGATCTTTTATTTTCCTCTTAAGTCTACTGCACATGCTAATATCGCCCATCCGCCTTGTTGGACTAACCTCTTTGCTTTCATTATCGAGACTACCTTGGGGGTAATCCCGGTACTTGTGCCTTTAAATTTAAAGGTAGGTCCTGCTGGTGGTGAAAATTTTACCTCCTTTTTATAATCTATACTAGCACGACTTTCAGCTAGCCAACTCATGCCTAGTATGACGTCGAAGTCTGTCATGTTTACTATCATCAGGTCAACGCTTAGCGTTTGGTTCCCTATGATTACTTGGTCATCCTTTACTCTATCCTTATCTACTAAGTCTACCCCCGAAGGGGTGCTTATAGACATTTCATGCAATAAGGGTTTTAATTTGAACCCTGCTTGTACAACAAAAGGCATAGAAATAAAGGAATGCGTAGAACCATAATCAAATAAGGTAAAAGCGAAATGACCTAAAATAGATAGTATACTTGTCACCATGGTGTCGGACTTCCCAATGTCCTTGCTCGTAGATGCGTAGGCCCTAGCTCACTCGTGGTGGCGCTGGTTGTTCCATTTGCTCTACTACTCTAAGCGTATCTAGTTGTGCTTCAACGTTTCTGGCCGTGCAGTTCACAGCGATGTGCCCTTCTTGACTAGATCTGTAACATGCTCGGATGCCAGCCATGCACCTCCCACCATGCATTCTTCCACAGATAGTGCACCCTTCTTCTCTCCTTCCCCTAGCCCCATCTTGCTTTATGTTCCTATCAATACGTAGATGAGGGTGTCACTCATTCTATCTTGGAGAATGTCTATTGTTAGAATGGTGCCTATGTGCTAGTGGCGGACGATCAGAGCCCTCTGATTCATGTGGGCGCTTCTACCTAATTATTGCTAGCTCCTCATGTCGTTTCTCATCCTTTGGTTTCTCTCTAGCCTTGGTAGTTCTCAAGGCTTCCTCATAGGTCTTTGGGTTGAACGCTTCCAGCATGCGATGGATCCTTGGTTCCAGGCCCAGTACAAACTTCTCTGTCATCTTTTCTTCGGTGTCTACCATGGACGACGCAAATCTCTAGAGTCTCTTAAACTCTCGGTTGTATTTCTCCACTATGAGTCTGCCTTGTACCAGATGGGCGAACTCCTACTACCTCTTAAGTCGCTCTAACATAGGATAATATTTTTTAAGGCCTCCTTAAACTATTCCCAGTCCATAGGTCCCCCTTCTAGGTTAAGAAGGGTTTTGCTATCTCTCCACCATATCTCTACATCCTTATGTAGGACGAATGTTACACAGGCAACCTTTTGGTTCTCTAGGCACTCTACAGTCTCAAAGGTGGTTTCTACAGCTACAATACATTTGGGCTTATGGGGTCTTTTAAGGAACTGGCAAATGGTTGAGGGTTTTGAAATCCTTTGTCCATAGGTTGTGTAGTGTTTACTGGGGCGTTGGCCTGAGCATTAGCTTGTGCCTGGGCCTGTTGGCTGGCTAGTAGATTGGCTTGCTGAGTGGTTACTAGGGTTTGAATTAGAGCTTGGATAGACTCAAACATTAGCTTAGTACTAGCATCTACTCCAGCGGTTGGGTAAAGCCTCAGGTGCAGCTTCTAATGCTGGAGCAGGCTTGGGTGGAGGTTCAACTTGTGGTGGAGGCTCATCTTGTAGTGGAGGCACAACTTGTAGTGGAGGCGCTAGAGGTGGTAGCGTAACTGGTGGTAAGATGGGCGGCAATGTTAACTGTTACCGACCTAGTCTTTGATCCTTCTCGAGGTGGGCCCTCTACTACCACACCTCACCCTATTCCTCTAAGACGGGGTCACCCCCTTCCTCGTCTTCCTCTTCCTCTTCTTCGTTCTAGATAAAGTTGCTTAAGTCTTAAGGCCTTAATACTATGCAAACATAAATAAAAATATACATGTTATACAATACATCATAATTCTACATGTCATACATCATATCATACTCATTAATAAATACTTAAAATATACAATGATTTTAGCCATATTAACAAGAAAATGCATGTGAGTTCGAAAACGTTTCTCTTTTCTTATCTTATGCAAGGTGTACCTAATGGTGATAGGGCATCGATGTTGGGACCATGGAGCGTGTCAAGCCTACATCGTAAGCTAGTCTACAAAATCTAAAACCTAGAGCTCTGATACCAACTATAACGACCCTAAATTTCTACATATTCAAAGTCGCCACTAACATCTCATGCTCATCTTCAATGCAGAATATAAATCTAAAATGCTCATCATAAATAGTGGAAAATTTAAAACTTTTGTATTACTTCATACTGATAGAAAACACTGATGGGTTTACGTGTTTCAAAACATCATGGTGGAGTTTAAAATAAGATAAAAAATAAAAAAACAAATTAAATAATTTAAATAAATGAAATGCAAACACCCTATTCTAACCTAACACTAGAAATTTTAAATATGCAGCTATTTGATCGCGATGTCGTCAACCATACATGGGCGCCTTGCCTTTACCTCAAAAACAATATGGCACACGGCCTAAGTATTTCGAATACTCAATAAGTAACCACATCATAGGGGCCATGCTAATGCAAACACATTCAATCATGATTTAGGGACCTATCTCTAAACATCATAAGGGTGACCTTCAGCCTCAAACAATTTAGATGTGTAGTACTTTCTTACACAACTCATACGTAAATAGATGTATAATGGAGAAACCAACCTTTAGACTCTTATTCGTGGTGGAGTGCTCCGAGTAGGATGGATCCGAACTAATTAATTTATTTTTCTATTATAGCAATATATATATATATATATATATATATATATTAAAAAATAATAAATTATAAGACGATATATATTTGTAATCTATCCATAATTTTTTAATTCAAATAAATATGAATAAGTCTAAAAAAAAATACATATATTTATAAGAATTAACCAAAAGAAACTAAGAAATTATACTTAAAACTATAGTGGTTAATTAATAATGTCTAATTAAATTAATAAAAATATTTTTAATTTTTCAAAAGTTTTAACAATATTTTTAAATTTTAAAAAATCTTTATAGCTTTTTAAATAAATTTTAAAATATATTTATGAACTATAAGGTATCGATAAACGATTTTTAATCTATATATTAATGACAATAATTTTTTTTAATTTTCTTTTACAAAGATAAAGAGTGTAACAGCTGCTTTTAAAATTTCATTGGTATTTTTTAAATATAATATTAACAGTAAAGGTATTTTTAAATGATTTAAAAAAATTAGAAAGGTATTAATAAAAAATTTTAAAATTGAAGATTATTTATCCAACACTATTAATAGATTTTTTTTTTAATTTAAGGGTATTAATAAAAAAATTTAAAAGCTTTTAAATTTAAAAATATTACTAAAACTTTTAAAAATTTAAATATATATATAATTTTTTTTTTATTAATTTAGACGTGTTATTACACCCATCCATTGAAATAATCTACCTTTAATAAACTTAATTTTTTTTCTTTTCAAATCCAATGCACCTCTTAAATCATTAATAAATATGAACAACACTCATATTTAAAGGGTTAAAAACAATTCGTATTTGGAAATGACACGACCCATGTCCAGTATTTGAATCAAAATTACTTTAGAATTCGTATTTGGAACCTGATGGTCTCGACATTCCTCTGCATCTCCAACGACATGGTCATGTTACTTACTCTTCACTCACATGTATGCTAGAAAATCCAAGTAAAGCACGCTTAACCATGAAGTTTCTATGATTGAGCCACCGAAAAGGTAAATGTGCCTTGTTCGCTCTCATTTTGACGTGGTCTCGATTCATTTATGTACCACTGCTTTACTTAAGTGTCACTAATTTCTAGAAATTTTTGAACTTTTGACAGCGTGTAAGTTAATAAACTTTCAATATTAAAATGTATAATAGGTTTCTAAACTTTAATGATATATTTCTCTTAATTTTTTTAATATATCATGAATATATATAAAATTAAAAGTTTATTTGATAATATACAAAATTAGATGTCTAATAATTGAATTTGCTTGTAAAAAACCCGTCTTATTATTGTAACAACTCAATTTCACGATTAATGAATATTGTTTATTTTGGCTTGTTACGTATATTCATCAATATCATGGTTTTAAAACGTGTCTGTTAGAGAGAAGTTTCCACACGTTTATACGAATTGTTTCGTTCCCCTACAACCAATGTGGAATTTCACAATCTACTCTCTTGGGGGTCTAACATCCTCGTTGGCACACTGTCCGATAACGGGCTCTGATACTATTTATAACAGTCATAATATTCATTTTGTCCCATTACGTATCGCTATCAGTCTTATAATTTTAAAACGTATCTACTAGGAAAAGGTTTTCACGTCCTTATATGAAATGTTTCGTTTTTCTCTACAACCAACCAACGTGGGATCTCAGGATTGTTTTGGTTGAAATTGTGTTTGTGGAAGTCGTGTATAAATATTAAGACTTAGTCTATTATAATAGAGATATTAATTCCATTAAAAAAATAATTAATTTTATTATTATCTTAATTTAGTTTTTAATTTCTTTACAATAAAAAAAATTGCAAATTTATCCATAACTTTTTTAATTTATTTATTTATAATTTTTATTATCCCAATTTTATCTTCAATCCTGATCTAAATCCCGAGCATGAGTCTGAGTTGTTGTATTATCTATTTGAACATTAGTTGATATACCTTAAAAAGTTAAATTCTATCCTTTCGACCACAAATAAAAGCTACATATTTAGTTATATTTCATTAATATATCAGTAGTATATTTCGATTCGGCAGTTCGATCTATGATTTATCATTCATGGACGTTGATAAGATCCTTCCATTTAGCAGCACCTTAGGATGGCATAGCCTTAAAGTTAAGGGCGAGGTTCAAACGAAGAAAGGCTTACGGTGGATACCTAGGCACCCAGAGACGAGGAAGGGCGTAGTAAGCGACGAAATGCTTCGGGGAGTTGAAAATAAGCGTAGATCCGGAGATTCCCGAATAGGTCAACCTTTCAAACTGCTGCTGAATCCATGAGCAGGCAAGAGACAACCTGGCGAACTGAAACATCTTAGTAGCCAGAGGGAAAGAAAGCAAAAGCGATTCCCGTAGTAGCGGCGAGCGAAATGGGAGCAGCCTAAACCGTGAAAACGGGGTTGTGGGAGAGCAATACAAGCGTCGTGCTGCTAGGCGAAGCGGTGGAGTGCTGCACCCTAGATGGCGAGAGTCCAGTAGCCGAAAGCATCACTAGCTTACGCTCTGACCCGAGTAGTATGGGGCACGTGGAATCCCGTGTGAATCAGCAAGGACCAACTTGCAAGGCTAAATACTCCTGGGTGAACGATGAATGATACTACTCGTTATTATTAGTTTGTGAATAATATATTATCGCTCGTTCATAATTTCTTTAAACTATAATATTATTATATCATACCAATAATGTTTTTATATCATTAACATTACTTTTAAAACTATTATGAAAATTAAAAATATTTGACATGTAACTGATGATAATGATGAGTTGTGACTTCTGAATGTTTGATATTTAAACTCTATGAAATTTTAATAATTAATATAACATGTATCGCATTGCTTGCTTCTGAATGTTTGATATTTAAACTCAATCCAACATATTCGATTTACTCTAGCCACATATAAATTTGGACATTAGAGAAATGGGGTGAATCACCCCGATCTTAATCGCATTGCTTGCTTCCCGCTTGCAAACAGAAACTCCATCTTCAACCTTTATCTCGAAAACATCCCGACAACTCAATCTAACCTAACTCAAAAATAGAAGATTAGGTTTGATTGAGTCGTGAACTCTATTTGAATTACTCGGGTCACTAATCCAAACAACCTAAAAATTTGAATTGGTCCAAAAAAAATTCAATTCAATTCAATATATTCGGTTTACTCGTAGCCACACATATATATATATATATATATATATATATAAATTTGGAAGAAAAAAAAAAAGCAAAAGGCAGCTGGATTCCAAATACCAAGAAGAAAGCAACAATGATATGAACTTCACATGGCAATGTCTTGATCCAAAGAGAATGTGTCATAAAAAAGACAAAACAAATCAAAACAAAACCAAAAGCTTTAAAATAATGGTAGTAAGTTTCCAAGAAACTCTCCATACAATTACGTGCTCATTTAGTGCATCCTTTCACTTCTTCAAATAACCGTAATAGTCCAATTTCACTACTAATAGATATTATCTACTTTGACCCGTTACATATCGACGTCAACCTCATAGTTTTAAAACGTGTCTCTAGGGATAAGTGTAAGATCTCACATTGATCGGAGTGTTGAACGAAACACTCTTTATCAAAGTATAGAAATAAGCTCAAAGAAAATAATATCTGCTAGCTGTAGATTTGGATCATTACAATAGATTTTCACGCCCTTATAAGGAATGCTTGTTCCCCTCTCCAACCAATGTGGAGTTATGTCATGGGAACCTTAAGATCAGTTTATAAGCACTAATTTTAAGTTATAAGTCATTATTTTTATTGTTCAAGTAGTTGTCGAGTGGCACACATAAAAGCTATAAACGAACGAAGAAATTCGAATTTCTAACTTTTCGAACGAGGATCGAGGATATACAACAGCTACCAACCAAAACCAAAAATATTTATTCATCTATCAGAGAAAAGATGGCATCCATGTTACCATGAACCCTTCAGTTCTTTTTGCCTATTTACATGACATACATCCCTAACAACGCTTTGATATATTCACAATTCCACAATGAAATCCCTCAACTAAGTGTATATTTCAGTGTGATTAGAAGCTATGGAGTTTTTTTTGTTCTTCCCATCTCCTAACAACTACAGAACACAACATGCTTGTAGAAACGAGCTCGACGAAATTAAGAATCCATAGATACCTGGTCTCGGCCATCGTGTAGTTGCTCGGAATGATTCGCCAGATCATTTTCGGGAGATGATTCCTTTAAGCAGGCTTTTGGTGTAACATCTTCATTGCCATCGTCGAAATCAGATGCCGAGCTAGCATCGATATACTTGTCCGAACAATCAATTTGCAAGCATTCAACTTCACTATTTTGAGTTTCGGAATCATGGCTCCTATTTGTCAAAGTCAAATCTTCCTTCTTTACGATGTTGAAAACGATCCCATTTGGTTTTCTTTCTGGCTGCAAAAAGTCTCCTTCATTTAAAAGAATGCTCGAAGAAACTCGATTGCTGAGCTCCCGTGTGTCGAAATCTGGGCTCTCTGAACTCCGCTCAGACATGGTTCGAGGACTTTGAGAATTTTGGCTACCACCAATGAGCTGAAACACGTTGGAATTAGCTACCAAACCTTTGTTGAGGTCATCAAGGTCCAAATTCTGAACGAAGTCGATGAACTTATTAGCTGAGGCTGTCCTCATTAATGGCCCACCCGACCTAGTCCAAGTATTCAAATCGATATTTTCGGATTCGCTATCGCTACCCTCAAACATACTACGGTGAGTTCGCAACATTCTACTGGAGGATCCTGCACCTATCGATCCACCAACACCTTGATGGTGTGTCGTCGGAGTATCAGTCAGGTATTCTTCTTCGAGCGAACCAGTTGAGTTTTCTCGTGCTATGCAGTTCCAGGAGGGAATTCTTCTTGAAGCACTGAACTTGACTGGGATCGAAGGGCCATGTGAGGTGGTACCGGTAGCAGCGGCGGCAGCAGCAGCTCTTTCGGCGCTCCTTTTCAGCCGTCGCATATGGTTGAGAATTGTAACGCATTCATCTAGAGCAAGCTCAATGCCACAATTGGCTTTTATTGCTGACAGCTTCTCCCAGGTGCACCTCCTACCTTGGTTGGCCGACTTTTGAAGATCCAAATGCGTAGGATTTTGTATAATTTTTGAGTACTGTAACGAAAAAAAAAAAAAGTCATCAATGCTACATATTCGTCGTTCAAACTCGGTTATGCTAGTAATTATTTGGTCTAACATTGTGCGACCATTCTTATAAGTTGTTGAACTTTGTAGTGTCTTCTAACACGAAAATACCTGAGCAAGGGTAGCGGGCATGACAACGGTGACATCGCCTTCCCAATCTTGAGCAAAAAGCCTTGCAATTCCTCCCAATCGAAAACCGAGCTCCAAAACTTGGTTGCATCTATGCTTCACCTCCATTTCAACAAGATGAGCGAGCTACATAACAATATCATGAAAATTCCGACTGTGAGAAAATTACAAATGATAGAATAGACAAATAACATGCAAATCATAACGCTAAGGATACCTTGAAAATGTCATAAACAGGTTGATTAATTGAAAATGTCACACAGCAGTATATGAGAAGATAAATCAAATTGTCAATGTATTCTATTTCTGACATATATTGAACATTTGGGTTCTTATAAAAAGGGGAAAACTAAGGATATCTTCAATTAAATGTCCAAGCAGCTCATGAGAATCAGAGAACAAACAATTCATTTCCCAACCGTGTAACCGCCCGAGCTCATTACTAGTAGATATTGTCTGCTTTGGCCCGTTATGTATTGCTGTCAGCCTCATGGTTTTAAAATGCATCTTTTAGGGAGAGGTTTCCACACCCTTGAAAGTAATGCTTCGTTTCCCTCTCCAACCGATGTGGGATCTCACAATCTAAGGGGGGTCCAACATCCCCGCTAGCACACTGCCCAGTGTTTGGCTCTGATACCATTAGTAACAACTCAAGGCCACCGCTAGCAGATATTGTCTGCTTTGGTCCATTACATATCGCCGTCAGTCTCACAGTTTTAAAGCGCGTCTTATGTCTCACAGTTTTAAAGCGCGTCTTATAAGAAAGGTTTCCGCACCCTTATAAGGAATGTTTCGTTCCCCTCTCCAACCTATGTGGGATCTCACAATTCACCCCCTTGGGGGCCAGCATCCTTGCTGGCACACTGCCTGGTGTCCGACTTTGATACCTTTTATAACAACTCAAGCCCACCGCTAGCTGACATTGTCCGCTTTGACTTGTTACGTATTGCCATCAGTCTCACAATTTTAAAACGCGTCTTATAGGGAGAAGTTTCCACACCCTTAGAAAGAATGCTTTGTTCCCCTCTTCAACCGATGTGGGATCTCACAAACCGTTACTGTTTTTTGTTTTATTTGGCCCCATACAAAGTTAGCATACTTGTTTTAGACTTGCAACGCAGGAAAATATGGACATTGAAGAAAACTAGTCGGAACAAATACAAAACAAGGTTCCGAGTATAAGTTGGCATACCTTGGCAGCAAAATTTCCACCATAAGCTCTGATGAATTCTTTCATTCGCAATAATGGCGCAATATGGGGATTAGCCTGACTGACAATAAAATGGTTAACATTGAACAATTCTTTCAATTGCATCATTGGTAAATCAATCTCCAAGCTGCCATCTCTCCAGCGACGCGCAGATGTGCCCGAGCCCTCCTCAGGATCCAAATTAAACGGCGGATGATAGGGAACAAGCTCTCCACTCCTGTTCTTGGCCATTAATTCTTGAGCCTCAAAAAGGCCCGGGAATGCACAAGATGCTGTCACAGCACTCCATATCACAACATGAGGAGATGTCAAGTAGTTAAGACATCTAGGCGGCTCGTGCTTCCTGGGAGAACAAACCGTTATCCCAAGAATTCTCCCCGTCATGTCGTAAGCTTCCTGAAAAGTTAGGTTGCTGGTGAGCTGTCTTAACATCATTTGTAATTGTCGAATCTCGTGAACAGCGCCTTGTATCATTACCCTCCTTACCACAGTAAAAATACCACCCATCTGGTCAAAAAACTGTAATGAATGCCATGAATCCTCAAAGAAGCTTTGTAGCTCAGGCCAGGACCTAGTGGCAACCACAGCACACATGATGGATCCCACACTCGAACCAGCAATTATTCTAGGCAAAAGTTTATTCTCTACCAGAGTTTTAACAACTCCTGTATGAAAAGCTCCAAGTGAAGCACCTCCACTTAAGAGTAGAGCAGTCCTCCCGAACGTATGCCTCGTTTCATGCATGAACGCAAGCTTCTCTTCCAATAACAGCTCCTCCGAATCCGAGTCACAAACCAATCTCAACTGAGTCGAAACCTCATTTATGTATTCCTTTATGAGTTTCGGAATTTGAAGCCTACCCTTGTGTAATTCAGGGTTGCACATATTACCAAGATTTCGAAAAAGATCAGCTCTCATCCAAAATATTATATCTCTAAGAGATCCCTCCTGACGTCGACGACGAAGCTCTTGAAGCTTGTTCCTCACCAACTCTACATCATAAAGGTTTGACTCGTTCATTTTCGGAGTCTCTTTATCAAGCATTTTAGCAGCATGAGCCCATTCCTCATAAGTCAAAGCAGATCTCATCATATTTCTCCAAAACTTCCTTCGGTATGCCAATTCGGCCCGCTCTTTGACACTCGTGTACCGTTTCAACAGAAAAGCAATAATCGTCACCATCGCCAATATCCCCTGTGGATTTCTAGGATGCATCCATGATAATATAGGTGCAACAAGGGCCTTAAGTCTATATATGATATGCAGCAATACACGAAATATTTGGTGCCTCAATTGTGACACTGATTTACAAAATAGAATCCTGAAAGCAACTGTTCGACCAACAATGGTTGAAGGCCCAATAGAAAAGGAACCAACACTAGCATCATTACTAATGTCCATAATTCTTAAAAAGGACTGCAATCAATCTCCCACAGACTAGAATTGGTTTATAGCTACGATCAACGGGAACAAAAACTGATCCCCAGATGAATCAAGAGTTAAGAAAGTCTCTAAAATTGCTTCAAATTGAACAGAACACTCAAATTCTTCAGATCTTCAAAATAAATTAACAGGAGAAAACAAAATGATCACCAAATGAGAAGAAGAACAATGTAAATGTCAGAATTAAACCTCAGTATGGCGAAGAACTCCTCAATCTGACCAACAACAACAATGGGATCCTCAAATCCAAACGAAAACCCACTAAGAAACCCAAATTTAACTCGTATAAACGCACAAAGAACACGAATATATCGATCAATGGGAACAAAAACTGAACCCCAGATGAATTAAGAGTGAAGGAAGTCTGTAAAATTGCTTCAAATTCAGCAGAACACTCAAATTCTTCCGACCTTCAAAATAAATCAGCAGGAGAAAACAAAATGATCGCCAAAGGAGAACGATGTAAATGTCAGAACTAAACCTCAGTATGGCGAAGAACTCCTCCTCAAATCCAAACGAAAGCCATTAAGAAACCCTAAATTTAACTAAATCGATCAAGCAACCAGTCGGAGTCTCCGAAAACAAAGAAACTAAATCCCCAAATCAGAAAACGAATCAAACGGATAACAGAAAGAAGAACAAAAGCGGCAATACAATCAGCGAAACAAAAAGAATTGAGTGATCCACAGGAGAACACAAATAAACGAAGAAGTGAAAGCCGAATCGGTTGGAAAAGTATGAAAGTGAGGAGGCGAATCGAAAGAGGGGTTTATTGAGAAACGTGAAGAGGATAACGATAATGATAATGGTGACAACACATCGCGGTGTCTGAATCAGCGATTTGACTGTAGAAGATTCGATGAGGCAAGCAAGAAGATGATGAACAATAAGAAATCATCCCCAAATTACTTCCTTCGGAAGATTTCGCTGAATCTCTGAATTTTGAGATTTCCATATTAAACAAAAAAAAAAAACCTATGGTTTCAATTCAAATTGCGGCTCTTCCGTTCAAGATTTTGTTACATTTTGGTAACTTCATGGTCGAAGGTAAGCTTAAATAAACGGAAAAATAATTAAATTTGACTCCAAATTTGTCCTTTTCAAAATTAAAAGTTTATCCATAAACTTAAGATTTTGATTAGGTACATAAACTTTGGGTAAAATTTAGTTTCGAACACACCTCTCTACAATGGTATTGTTAGACGAACACGACTCTCCACAATGGTATGATATTGTCCACTTTGAGCATAAGCTCTCATGGCTTTGCTTTGGGCTTCCCAAAAGGCCTCATTCCAATGAAGTTAGTATTCCTCACTTATAAACTCATGATCATTCCCTAAATTAGCCGATGTAGGACTTTCATCATCCAACACCTCCCCTCGAACAAAGCACGCCTCCCCTTAATCGAGGCTCGACTCCTTTGGAGTCTTAGTCATTTTTGACTGCCTTCATAGAGGAGGCTTGACTCCTTTTTTCTTTTTTGGAGTCCTTTGTTCGACATTCGAGGATTTGCCAATCTATTGGCACGGCTAAGTTTAAGGCATGGCTCTGATACCATGTTAGACGAACACGACTCTCCACAATGGTATGATATTGTCCACTTTGAGCATAAGCTCTCATGGCTTTGCTTTGGGCTTCCCAAAAGGCCTCATACCAATGGAGTTAGTATTCCTCACTTATAAACCCATGATCATTCCCTAAATTAGCCGATGTGGGACTTTCATCATCCAACACCTCCCCTCGAACAAAGCACGCCTCCCCTTAATCGAGGCTCGACTCCTTTGGAGTCTTAGTCATTTTTGACTGCCTTCATAGAGGAGGCTTGACTCCTTTTTTCTTTTTTGGAGTCCTTTGTTCGACATTCGAGGATTTGCCAATCTATTGGCACGGCTAAGTTTAAGGCATGGCTCTGATACCATGTTAGACGAACACGACTCTCCACAATGGTATGATATTGTCCACTTTGAGCATAAGCTCTCATGGCTTTGCTTTGGGAGCCCAAAAGGCCTCATTCCAATGAAGTTAGTATTCCTCACTTATAAACCCATGATCATTCCCTAAATTAGCCGATGTAGGACTTTCATCATCCAACAGGTATGATATTGTTCACTTTGAGCACAAGCTCTCATGACTTTGTTTTGGGCTTCTCCTAAAGACCTCATACTAAAGAAGTTAGTATTTCTCAACTTATAAACACATGATGGTTATAAGTTGAACCATGCAACATTTAGTCGCCCTAACTCGTCTATCCAAGCTCACCTCCTCACCATGCACCTTGCAACAATGGCAAGGACCCACGGTCGGCGGTTCATCGAGTGGGATAGATCCTTTTTTTTAGAACCAAGTCGATTTGTTAACTGACTATGCGCGACACAACTCATTCGCATCACATCGTGTCGATGAAGCAAGCTTCGACTATAGCGACATTTTTTCATGAGCCCAAGCATGAAGGTGATAGACCAATAGTGATTTTCGGGCAAGGATAACACTTTCGATATTGGTATTTATACGATCTGACGACAAATTTTTTGTCTTAGGTTGAGTTGAATTTTTGAAAAATTGAAAATTTCGATAGGTTCGTGAACTGATAGTTTTTTTGTTGGATAAACTTAACCAACTCGAAAATAGAGCTACAACCCAACCCAACCCAACCCAACCTTACCTGTTTTAAAATTATTATGAAGATAAAAAATATCATATGTTTGTAACCGAATAATAATGTGTTGTGATTTATGAATGTTTGATATTTTAATTATTAATATAACTCCCGTATTTTTTTAAAGTCATTATTTTTATTTTATAATAAAATACAAAGCAAATTCCACGTATAATGATAAAAAGTCCACGTCAGATAAAATCATGGAAACATGAATGGCATCAGAGTTTGTTGCTTGTACGGATGCCAAACGACGTCGTTGTCAATCTTTTTTTTTTTTTTTTTTTTTTTTTTTTTTTTTTTTT
>NW_019272049.1:1192017-1221750 GCF_002738345.1 Cucurbita maxima | reverse complement strand
TTTTTTTTTTTTTTTTTTTTTTTTTTTTTTCTGGCAAAACAATAAATAACCCGATTTGAAAATAATGTTAACACGTTGATTTAACCTAAGGGCTACAACATTAAGTGCAAATGTGACTTCCAACATTAAGTACAAATGTGACTTCTATGGCTTTCACAACGATGTCGACATATGTAAATGGGTATCTTACATTTACCTAAAAAAGAAATAGCACATAGCTTGCGTATTTAAAAATACTCGGTAAGTAGTCTCACTATTGAGATCAGAAAATGCAATTCTCCACACGGGGCTCATGGCAAGAACACATGGACCCACTTGGTGGGACAGACTCGTACACGTACCCTCTAAGTCTAACTACGAGCTAGCACACACTCACACTATCGAAAACTATGGAGGTAAAGGAGTTTGTATAATATCATGGTGTACTCGTCCGTACTAATCACAATGAGAAAGTATCTCGATGCATGTGATATACAAAGTGCATGAGACCTCATAGTTTCAAATCATAGCACATACTTATGAGGTAAGTCATACCTCCATTTCTTTTCATGACATAGTGTTCCTATGAGATATGCCCATGTATATCTCATCAGTATAGTTTGAACATGCAACATATATGTATGGTAACATATGAAAGTTCATCCATCATATAACATTGATATCATAACATGGTTCATATCATAATATAAATCATATCATAGTATAAATCATCACATAACATAACACATATCATACACCATAGAATCATAAAATATGACACGTACAAGGGTCATAGGGTACGAGTCATTCATACAGCATACAAGTCATCCAACCAAGCCTATGGGCGCCCAATAATAGAACCACTAATTTGGTTGACCTAAGTTTAAGTCACTATTTATTCTTTGGAGTTAGTTTGGATCTACTTTCGAAGTTCAATTCAACCTACGTGGGTCCACGACATCGAGTTAGAACATATTAAAGGGCTTAAACCATGTAAAAGCATCAATTAATCCGTGGTCGAAAGATGGACCGTTGAAGGTGACATAGGTTTGGATGGTTGGGTTGCCGAAGCTGAGATTTAGGGCTTTAACTTTTTGGATGTTAATAGTTTTTTTTGACACCAAACTCCGAGAAGCAGGAACAGACTTGCACCAAGGGTATTTAGCGACTCCACTTAGACTAACTAAAGAAGTAGACTTACTGTTCAAATGCCTTCGGATTTTGTTGCAAGACATGAATTTTGTATGAATGACATGTTATGTTATGTTATGATTATGTTATGATATTATTTGATGTTATGCCTATAAGACATTGATGAGCCATGTATGATAGTAATGAAAGATATGTTATGTATACGTATGTATTTCTCATTAGGAGACTTATATCATGAAAAGAGTAGAAGTACAATGTGCCGTATAACAATATACCATGATTTAATCCATTTGAATTATTTACTCACAAAAAGTGTTAAAATTTGTGCTATGCTAATTCACAGAGGTACATCGAACCCGCTAATCTGAGAACTCAACCCCATCCAACCCAAATTATAAGAGTTGGGTTGGTTTTAAAAGGATTTCCAGTTTGAGTTGGGTTCGGGTTTAAAATTCAAATTTTGGGTCAACTCGACCCAACCCAGAAACCTTAAAATAAAATAGGCTCAAATCTACGCACCAGAAAACCCACGTAGCCCAAGCCCATGAGTCATCTTTTGTGTCTACCCCTGACGTGTTTGCACTCTATAGACTCTCTCTATGCTTTTTGACCGTGAGCTCAACACTTTGTCTCGCAGTCTCACATCACAACATTCGTCTTCGTGTTCGACTCCTCACGACTCTCTTTGTGTGTTGTCGTTCGACTTCTCAGTTCTCAACTCTTGTCTAGTCAGATTTCTCCGCTCAATGCTTCATTCCACTTTCGTCAAACTTCTCTACTTTGTGTCTCTCGTCAGATTTCTCCGCGCAACGCTCCATTCCACTTTCGTTAAAATTTAAACAAGTGTTATGATGTCAACCATTAGATAAGTGTAGCAATTTATATTTTCTAATAATTTTTTAATTTAATCTTTTTTTTAACAAACATTCTTTTGAAGAATTATAAAGAAAAGCATGTCTCAGTGTTTGATTAATAATAAAAACAAAGTAAATAAAAACTTTATGAGTTAGGTAAATTAATTTGGAAACATACTAATTATTTAAATATATATTTCTTTTCATTTTATTTAATTTTATAATTATTATTTTTAAAACAAAATTTGAAGTTTTATTTTCAAAATATATTAAAATTGAGTTAAAAATTTTAATTTAATATTTAAAAATAATATTTAATTGAGTCACGTTCAAAAATTGTCATTAAGTGTTTGAGGATTGTTGGAAGTGAGTCCCACATTGGCTAATTTAGGGAATGATCAAGGATTTATAAGCAAATGAATACATCTCTATTGTATGTGAGGCCTTTTGAGGAAGCCCGAAAGCAAAGCCAAGAGAGCATATCCTCTCAAAGTGGACAATATCATACCATTGTAGAGATATGTGATTCCTAACAATAAGTGTCACAATCCAATCCATAAACATTGTTGGTTGATGGGTCAAATTTGCTATGCAAGTACTCGCAGTTAAAGGTCGATTCAACCAACTGTATTCGATCCGTTCGATTTTTCGACATTTAAAGGCTCACCCTAATGGTTGTACAACTAGTCCAATCACAGATTCAAATACTTTCAAAAGTGGGGAAGGGAGGGAGGAGTCTAAGCTACAAACAATCAGCCTAAAAGAGTGATGGATTTGGTTGTTCATTCATATTGCAAAGGAAAGGGTGCAAGTTTCATTACTTTATTTCATCACCTCTTCAAGACTTAGAGACAAAATAAAATTAACTCTAACCTTACTAGCAAGTTCAATATTGGCAACTACTTTTCCGAAAGTTCTTGGCTACGCTTCGCAGCAGCGACCACAGCGTTCATGAATATGCCACGGAGTCTTCCCTTCTCTAGTTCATGAATCCCTGCAATTGTTGTCCCTCCAGGTGATGTTACATCATCCTTCAGCTGCCCTGGATGCTTCCCAGTTTTGGTGATCATGGTGGCTGCACCTAGCACCTATAAACAAATTCTGAATCAGTTCATTTCGATTGGTTCACAACCAAATAACTACTCTTAACATGTTTCACTTGATAGGAAGTCATATGGAACTAGTGCAGTTAGGAGCTAAGATGGATAACCTGCCTACATAGTGGAAGATCATGAGTTCATGGCTGTTTAGTTTAAGAAATATTTTAACAATAAAAGCCCAAGCCACGGCTAGTAGATATTATCCGCTTTAGCCCGTTACGTATCGTTGTCAGTTTCACGACTAGGGAGAGGTTTCCACATGCTTATAAGGAATGCTTCATTCCCCTCTCCAATCGATATGGGATCTCACAATCCATTCCCTTGGGAGCCCAACGTCCTCGCTGGCATACCATCGAGTGTCTGACTCTAATACCATTTGTAACAACCCAAGTTCACTGCTAGCAGATATTGTCCGCTTTAGCCCGTTACGTATCTTCATCAGCCTCACGACTAAGGAGAAGTTTCCACACCCTTATAAGGAATGCTTCGTTCCCCTCTCCAATGGATATTGAATCTCACAAACCATCCACCTTGGGAAGCCAACGTCCTCGCTGACATATCGTCTGGTGTTTGCCTCTGATACCATTTGTAATAGCCCAAGCCCACTGCAAGCAGATATTGTCTGCTTTAGTCCATTATTGTCTACTTTAAAACGCATCAGGGAGAATTTTCCACACCCTTATAAAGAATGCTTTGTTCCCTTCTCCAACTGATGGGATCTCGTGATAACTTTTATCATCCTCATGTTCTGTATGACTTCTATCAGATAATAAGGTTGGAATATGCAAGCATTATATATCATAAAAGCGTCTGCTTCTTCAGTTATTTAATTATACAAATGGTAGAACATCCTCGTTTGAAAATTTAATTTTCTTCTAAGACCGTTTACTTTTGAGCTTTTTGTCCTTCAAATCAAAAGCCAAGCTCGATCTTTTCTCTTTTTATAAAATAAAATGCCAAGATAAAGAAGCTATACATTAATTACAGACGAGTTATGTCATTATGGCCCACAACATTAAATATTTTAGACACAGGCACATCAGATGAATTTAACTCACAGTTTGAGAAGCTAGACCCAGTGCAAGTTCTCGTGGTAGACCTGCAGCAACTCCTCCGTCAGCTAAAGCTTCTATTGCTAAGAATATGTACGCTGGCCCACTACCGCTGCACATTTCCATTGACAAATAATGGTATCTATTAGTTGAAGAATGCCAAGGCCCTAAAACTGGAAGGATGCGTTAGAAAGAAAATTACAAAGGGTTACCCACCGTCTGAGAGGCTTAGTTCTCTACCGAGGCTATATAAAAAATATGCTCGTCTCTAAACCCTTTATGTAATAGCCCAAGCCACTGCTCGCAGATATTGTCCTCTTTGTACTTTCCTTTTCAGGCTTCCTCTCACGACTTTTAAGTCGCGTATGCTTGGGAGAGGTTTCCACACCATTATAAAGAATGTTTCGTTCCCCTCTCCAACTGATGTGAAATCTCACAATCTACCACCTTTGGGGCTCAACATCCTCGCTGGCATTCATTGCTCTCTCCAATCAACGTGGAATCTCACAATCCATCCCCACTCAGGACCAACGTCTTCATTGACACTATGTCCGTAAATACTCCAGTACTATTCTAATATCCTAACAAAATAAATATTCTGATAATATCCTATCATTTTATCTTGTATCCCCAACAAAAGCAGGCTCCAACATAATTAGTAAGTGGCAATAGAAAGAAGAAATTTTTGAGTCTTGTAAGACTGTGGGACTCAACTCTTGCAAACATATAACATACCTCAAACCAGTGATTGCATCAAACAACTTCTCTTCAGCTTCCCATATCTTACCCACAGATCCAAATAATTTAGCTATTAGTTGCCCATCCTCCTTTATCGCACCTTCTCCCAAGCTCATAACTGGTCAAAACAAAAAAGCAGAACTTTTCATTGGTCAGTACCATAAAACATTAGTGTATTTTTTGTTCTTCTCCATGCTACGCACGGAGCAAGACGAATTGAAAATCTTGATATCTGTCATCCACATCATGTAATGAAAGTAGTACTGAAGTTGGTGAGTATATTTTGCGAGTTTGGGTTGCTTCCAAGTAATTCAGACTATCAATTAGAAAGTTGAACAAAATTTTGCAGAACATGAAAGAATTTAAAGAGAAAGAAGCTGCATTGTCTAGATTGAGGCTAGCATATGAAGAAACCTTCATCCTCAAATTATTTTCTTTTTTTTTTTCTTTTATTTATTTAAAGTTCCAAGATGCCTGTATCTTTTTTCTTATATGATTTGTAATGGAACGATTCATTAAGTGTAGGATTTCAAAGAAGATTCATCAAATGTAATTCAAAACCTGCACCCTGATTGGCCAATTAATTGGATCCCTAGTTCCATTAGCAGTTGTGACTGCTAAAACATACATTATAATATAATTAAGGCTAAATAAATAAAATATTCATGAATATTTCTTCGAGTTCGAAAAGTATCAATAACATCTTTAAACTTTCACAAGAAAGTTAGAAACATCCTTAAACTTTTTTAAAAAAATGTTAAAAAATACTCTTATGGTTAGTATGGTTAATTTTGGATGAAACCGTTACTACTTGATTTTAAAAATATCCTTGAACTATAAAAAAATTTCAAAAATACTCATGAACTTTTCAAGAGTATTTCAAAAACACCATTGAATTTTTAAAAGTATTTTAAAAATGCTCTTAAAAATTGAAAAGTTTTATTAATACTCTTAGAGTATTTTTAAGAGTGTTGGTACGTGGACAAAACCGTTATCACCATACTTCTTAAAATTAAAATCATTAGTACCCTTAAAATTGAGGAGAAATATGATTTATAAAGTGTAAATAGATGGTTTCGATCCACACATCGACGGTAAGAATTTTTTAAAAGTTTTTTCTTACAAAGATGAAAGGTGTCAATACTACTTTTAAAAGTTCACAAATATTTTTAAACATGGTACTAACGGAAAGAATAATTTTTAACGTTTTAAAAACGTTGAAAGCTATTAATGAAACTTAATAAGCTTACATAGCATTTATGAAACACTTGAAATTCAAGGGTATTTTTGAAAGAAAACACTAACAATTTCCTTTCAAAACTAGCCGCTAAATATATATTTGAAACTTTTTTAAAAGTTTAAGAGTACCATCGAAACTTTTGAAAATTAAGTAGTTTTTTTTTACAAAATAATACATAATTTCGAGGCATTTTTATTAATTTAGCCTCTAATTTAGTACCGTTCAAATCAATTTTATCATCTCATAAGAAGTAATACTTATTTCAGCATTCTAGAAACATATATGAGAGAGAGAGATGACATTAAATTTAAACCAAAGAGGAAAAGATAATACCTGATGCAGCCTCTCCAACAGCTGCGGGAGTATTTGGCATAACTCTAATGAATCGGCTATGACCTGCCCAATCCTGAATGTATAAAGCATTACTACAACAGCAATTTGTACGTAGAAAAGAAAGAACAAAAGGTATATTCTAAAGAAAAAAGGAAGAATAAAAGGAACAAGTATGTGGCTTAATTCAAGCTTTTGAAGGAAAATAGTGCTTTTAAATCAGAACACTTCTTCTATGAAGACTCTTGAAAGAAACACTAATTAAGTGATTCTCATCAAATCACTTCAAGAACTTGTAATCAAACACATAACTATCTAACCAAACACTTCGAAAATTTTGAAACATCCCAGGTAATCACAAATTCACCATTCTAAAAGTAATCAAAAATTCATCCCAGGTGCTTATTGTTCAAGTACTTTGAAATGCTTCAGAATGATTTGAGAATTAATGAACTTACTTTTAACCATTCAACCAAACACTTGAAAACACTACAAAAGGTTTTTAATCATCCAAGTGCTAGCAGATATTGTCCTTTTTAGGCTTTCCGTTCTGTGCTTCCACTAGGGAGAGGTTTCCACATCCTTATAAGGAATGCTTTGTTCCCCTCTCCAACCGGCACACCGCACGGTGTCTAGCTCTGATACCATTTGTAGCAGCTCAAGCCCACTACTAGCAGATATGGTCCTCTTTGGACTTTCCCTCCCAGGCTTCCCCTCAAGATTTTAAAACGCGTTCACTAGGGAGAGGTTTCTACATTCTTATAAGGAATGCTTCGTTTCCTCGCTGGTGGGATCTCACAAGGTTAGAGAAAATCACGTCAAACTTAACCTTCACAGCAAAAGAAAAAGAAATCAGTAAAAACTTCCTTCCATAAAAAAATTTCAGGCAAAATTATTCAAAGAGAAACCCAAAATTGATATGATAATTAAAGCTATATGCATCAGAATCCCTGAGGCTGCTGTTTTACCACATAACACTCTTAACTCAAGAAAATCTCATCCATCAGAAAATCCAAAAAAAACTAGTAAAGTGAAGAACCTGCAGATCCTTCAGTTTTATCCCAGCAGCAATCGAAACCAAAAGCTTCTTCCCCAGTAGAGGCCTCAGCTTCAACACCACATTCTTAACTGCAACCAGTATTACCCATCAGAGAACGATTTAACATAAAGTTCATCGAAAGAGAAATCATTATAAACCCAATAAATCACACATAAAACATAGCATTTCGAGATATAAATCACCAGAGACATTCCTCAATTAATTTTTTTAAATATCTTTCAAGAGGACAACGAGAATACCAAGGAGAAAAATGAATGAATAAACAAATGGGGAAAACATGACAAGAGTAGATGAGAGATGAACAAGCGCCGTACCGATTTGAGGCTTTACAGAGAAGATGACCACATCACTTTCTTCAACCACCTGAACATAATCGATGAAAAAAGAAAACGTAAAGGGCGATTAAGGCGATGCAGTAGAAAGATGAAGATGAAGCATAACCATACATTTTCGTTCTTGGGGAGGACTCGAACACCGAAAGATTCGAAATCAATGGGGGGGCCAGGAGTGGGGTAGAGAGCCGTGGAGATTCGAGAAGGAGGTAAGAGACCAGATTGGACGATTCCCCTTGCTAGACTCTCCGCCATTTTTCCAGCTCCGATGAACCCTAATCTGTAAGCATCAAGTGAAATCGGAAGGAACTCCATTGATTCCGATCCAAAGCTCTCCTCCGGCTACTGGCTACGCTCTATCACATCCAACGGCTCAACCGCGAAATCCCGTTTGTTTTGAAGGAGGATCCATTTTGGCAATTTGTTTTTTCTTTTTGGATTTTTCCTTTCCTTAATTTTTTTATATGTTATTTAAAATTTTGAATTTTCAAAATCTCATCAAAACGTTTAATTTTTTTTTTTTTTTTTCTAAAAATATCTTAAAATTTTCATTCCTATTTTTTAAATTTTAAAAGGGTAAGAATAGTAATTAAAAATTGAAAATTAAAATATATTTTTTTTTTAAATAAATTACTAGTAGATCACATCATATACACACAAAAACGACCTCTCATGTGGGTTCATATCAGATAGAGCACAACCCTAGTAGATCATCTCATATACATACGAGGTGGTCTTGTCGTGTGAGCTCATATCATGTTGGACATAATCCTAGTAGATCACATCATAACAAGGAATGATCTAGCATGTGATTGAATTGTATGGATACATGTGAGATCTCACATCAGTTGGAAAGAGAAATGAAGTATTACTTATAAGGGTGTGTAAACCTCTCCCTGACAAATAAGTTTTAAAATCGTGAGGCTGACGACGATACATAACGAGCCAAAGTAAACAATATTCGTTAATGGTAGGCTTGAGCTGTTAAAAATGGTAAAAGCAAGAATGTTGGCCCCCAAGGAGATGGATTGTGAGATTCCACATCGATTGGAGAGGGGTGCGAAACATTCCTTATAAGGGTGCAGAAACCTCTCCTTAACATACACGTTTTTAAATCGTGAGGCTGACCACAATATGTAACGGACCAGAGTGGCAGACAATATCTGCTAGTAGTAGACTTGAACGGTTACAGACAAGCCTAGTAGATCATTTTATATAATGTAGGGAAAGATTGAGCCTCGGGTCATGTTTGAAAGAAAATTTTAGAAAACGTGATCAAGGAAATGCGTTGAAAAAAAATTGACTTTGATAATCAACAACAATGACTTTGATAACATATAACACAGGTACGAAGAATTAACAATTAGTCATATTCCCTTTATAGTAAGTTATGAGTATTTTAGCCTTGAGTGGTGTAGATCTGATTTTGGTGACTGGTCATACACCGTGTGTTGACACAACATTAATAGAAAAAGTCTATCTAACGTGAAAACAAGTAAGAGGGGTTTGGAACAGGCATGCGACCATGAACAATATGTCTTAGACAAGCATGATTGGAATATCCGACATGCGGCCACAGGCAACATGGACAAGCATAATCGTGACATTTGACAACCCATTAGCAAGTGTAGCTCGACGAGCCAAACCTAGGGAATATGCGAGCACGCCTAATAGACCCATATTTGCATGCATAGGCCATGTGTAAAGAACTACCACATTCAACCATGTTCGGACTAAGACATGTTTTTTTTTTATTCTCATTATAAAATTTTGGAGAATAAAATCCTCCATGTTTTTTTAAAAGAAAATACCCACTTAAAAGAAAATATTAGATGTTCCTGTCATAAATATCAAATTGCATCATCGTGTTATCGCATCATCATAATACATCATGTCATATCAAATTACATCATTCTATCATTATTATAACACATCATAATGTTACATAAACATACATGACACGTGCAAGGGCCACTAGACACGTATCATCATACATAAGACAAGTCTTCCGATAGTAAGACCACTTACTTAGTTGGCCTTAATCTGTGTTTATTTTATTTCCGAGATTGAATTTTATGTGGAGGTACTCCACCCTATTAAAAATATCCACGTAATTCTTTAAATATCCATGTGTAGAAAGTGAGTGGAAAGAGACAAAAGAAAAATTAAAATTGAACTTCTTTCCACGCTGTCTTTGTCCCCAAGTAAGCACGTGAAGGGACTGACGTGTTCTCTCACGTACGCCTTGTTCCTTGCACGCTCAAAATAATATTAAATGCTTCTCAATCAATGTTTTTTTTTTTTTTTTTTTTTTTTAAATTCTAATTCTAATTTATTCCATCGTCGGCATCGTGACAAGTCAATCGAGTATCACACTAACGGTTGAAAGCAGGAAGTTGTGTTTGTTGTAATACGATTGACTTATCACCATGGATGATCGACTACTACTGTAAAAGCTTCACTGATTAAGTTAGAGTTTGACTTTGACTCTGATACCAAACCCTAACTCAAGAGGAAATTTTGATATTTAAGAATAACGATGCATGTTAAGAATGAGAAATAGAATTGGGATAGAAGGTGTGTATTCTCATTGATGTTCATAACCTTGAAATAGGATACAAGCTACCAACTAATGAAAATATAAACTAATTAAAGATGGAGAATAAAATAAAATATACTGCAAATCAAATAGTAAAGAAAAAATATTAAGATATAATATCTAACATATATTCCATAACTAATATATTCTCCAAATATTATATCTCAATAGTTACTCTATGACAAACAATGAGATGAAAATAGCTTGAGCTCGATGAATGAGGTAAGAGAAGAAGAGTGAAATAATAAAGAAAGAGGGGTTCGAGGTTAAGCAAAGTCAATTCATTGAATCAAAACCCTATTTATTTACATAATTCAATAATGGAGATAGTGAAACTTGTCTACTATTGAGTAAATAACTCGACGAACGAATGGATTGGAACGAATTGAAAAATTGAGATGATTTAGGTAGGAGAGTCGATTGATCAAGACTAATGCAAGAGAATACATAATTCTTTTCTCTTTACAAGGAATATAATTAGAGAGTGCAGGATAGACCAGCTAAGATGGAAGAGTGAACATTGTGGAGCCTAGAGCTCGAGAAGGAAGCTCTCAAGGTAAGTTCAAGTCAAAACCATAGTAGGGTTCTGAAGCTTAGGAGAGAAGAAAGTTTCACGGTCGTTAGATTGTATGGCAACGTGAGCCAACTATGTTGTAACGTTATATTTCGGCTCTCCCTCAATCCTCTTTGGACTTTTTCTTTTGGGCTTCTATCAATATTTTTAAAAAGTTTTTATAAGTGTTTGTCGTAGACGGAGAGGTTTTCACACACTTGTAAATAATGTTTTGTTCCTTTTTCCAACCGACACGTGTGATCTCATCTTCTAGCACTCGTTCCTTCCTCAAATCGATGTGAGATCTCACAATCCACTTTTCTCGGGGCTTAGGGTATTTGATGGTTCTCGTTCCCCTCCCAAATCGATGTGGGATCTCACAAATTCTTCATTAAATGATGAAGAATTTAAGGCAAAGACGGTAACTGAACAACCTTCCCAGTCCCCATCTCTACCCATATGATTTGGTGCGAGAAACGTAAATTTTAAACTCTAATTTTCGAATTTTGTAAGTAAAATTAGGTCGTCCCAAATAATCCCTCCCCCAAATAAAGACATTAGAATGGTCAAATAAGAACAGCTCATTTTAGAAAAAGCAATATTCCAAGTCCTTTTCATGAACTTGCATCATCATGTTCTATCACGTCACGGCTGCGCTGGGCACCCGCCCTTTTCTTCTTCCTATAAGTTGGCCGCCATGGCTACCAAAATCTTCCACTCAACCACGCAACACACAAAGAAATGGCTAAGCTGTTCATAAAACAAGCCGAGCAATATGCAGCCGGAAGACCCACTTACCCAGCTAAGCTCTTCGAATATATCGCTTCGAAGACACCCGTCCATGACCTCGTTTGGGACGTCGGCACCGGCACCGGCCAAGCTGCTCACTCTGTAAGTTCTCTTCACATACTATGCTTCCCAAAGATTCAATATTGATAAGTGAGTTAACTTGTGTCGGTATGGTCAACCATAGTCCAAATACGTCGAAACAAGTAAAAAGTAACTTATTCTACTAACTCTACTGACAATTCTCTTAAAGTTACTCCTAAAATTAATTATATTAAGTCAAGTTTATTAGCTCATTAGTATTGTCGACCATTTCAGCTGGCTGCACACTACACCACGGTTATTGCCACAGACACAAGTCCAAAACAACTCGACTTTGCAACCAAACATCCCAATATTCACTACCGCCACACCCCGCCAACAATGTCCATCGCTGAAGTCGAGCAAATAGTGGCACCACAAGGGTCCGTTGATTTAGTCACCGTCGCACAAGCCCTCCATTGGTTCGACCTTCCATCGTTCTACAAAAACGTCCGATGGGTCTTAAAGAAGCCTCACGGCATCATTGCTGTATGGTGCTACACATTACCCGAAGTCAACAATGCTATCGATGCAGTCCTCCGTCGCATCTACACTACAAATTTTGGACCATATTGGGAGGCACCACGTCGCTTTATAGACGAAGAGTATAAAACGATCGAATTTCCTTTCGAGTCGGTAGACGAAGAGGGGACAATAACGGTGTTCGCAGCGGAGAAGGAGATGAAGTTTGAGGACTATTTGACATACTTGAGGTCTTGGTCTTCATATCAGACGGCTAAAGGTTTGGGAGTGGAGCTTTTGAGCAATGAAGTGATTGAAGAGCTTGAGAAGGGTTGGAAAGAAGATGGGGATATGGAAAATGATATAAAAGTGGCCAAGTTTCCTATCCACTTGAAGATAGGGAAAGTGGGGAATAATAATTAAAAGAGAGGGATATATATATACACACACATAATCGAGTATAATAGAAATGGAAGGAATTTGCGATTGGTTTTAATAAACAGTGTGAGTGTTTACCATAAATAATTGTGTTCGACAATTTGGTATCAGAGCAAGGTTGGTGTAGGTTGTTTAATCTTTTGGAATTCTTAGTATGTTCTGTGGTTGCAGCTTTGTCCGATCTTCCACATCAGAAATTATTTTTTGAGAGTATTAGTGAGTGAGTTTCTTTGTTTCATGAGTAGTCCATGACTCTGCAAGTTTTGTATCGAAAAGACCTGTTTGATATTACTGAGGTATTTCCAATACGATGAGTGATTCTCAAATTGTTGGAGGAATTAGAAAACTCAACAACAACCACTACAACATGTAACAACATGCATGATATCCTATATATAAAGACAGAACTGAGAGGTCACTGGTGGGGAATGAAATTAAGCCGTCAGAGGAGGATCTTAATGGTGTCTTGCGCAAATAGTGAATTAAAGCAGACAAACCAGTATTTGCCTTGAAGACCATAATCAAAGAAGAGATGTTAGAGCACATTCAAGATGATAAGACACTGAGAGAAGCATGTGATATGTTTGGGATATTGTTCTTAAAGAAGAACGATACGAGACTAAAACTTTTAGAGAACGAGTTGTTATCAATATCACAACGTGACATGACATTACTCCGTAGTTCCATAGAGTCAAGTTGATCTATCGAAAGATTACTAAACTAGACTTGAAGTCCATTATTGGAGAAGCTCGAATGAAGAGGATCATTATTCATGAATTGCGACTACAATATAAATTTTTTGTTATTGTTGTACAAGGATGGCCTGCTCAACCATCACTTGTAGTGTTCGAAAATTTTTAGTCAGCCAAGAAGTCATGACTAAACAAATGGGAGACATCACGTTGAAGGTTGAAGAAGAAATATTCTTCACAAGTGAAAGTCGGAGCAATAATAAGTCGTCTACCAAATGTGGATATAAAAATGTTAATAAAGGAAGAAGTCACCAAGGACACACAACCTAGGAAAACTCAAAAGAACAACAACGAGAGTTCTCAAGGAAAGAGATTTGAAGGTATTTTCTATAATTGTGGGAAGAAGAACCACATGTGAATGGATTGTTGGTCTAGGCAAAAGTCTGTCGAAAGCCATGCGTGAACCTTCGAAAAGAAGACGGAGGATAAATGGGATGTAGAGGTACTATATGCCGTAGAAGAAAACGAGCTAGCGCTCATGGCGATGATGAGAGAGGTATACTAATTATAAGAATGAATGAATCATTGATTTAGAATAACTCAAACCACATGATTGACGATTATAGTGGTGTAATAGAAGCGGGATGGCTCTCGAAGAAGAAAGTATTACCAGACTCGAACAACATCGAAGAAATTCTACCACAGAAGATGGAAGAGCAAACTATGCTGAAGATCCAAGTGACACTGATGTTGGTGAGCAAGAAGTGTCTCAACCAAGCAAACCTAGTGAAAAAGAAATGACGCCTCAACAAATTAGACAGTCAGAAAGAATCCAAAAGTCAAATCCAAAGTATGTCAATGTAACTACTATAGTAGACGAAGTTAAAGAGCTAGACATATGAAAAAGTATCACAAAATACAGATTGGCAGAAGGCAATGAATGAATAATTAATAGCCTTAGAACAAAATCAAACCGGGGAACTCATGCCAAGATTACAAGATGTCAAACACATCTTTTGCAAGTGGGCTTACAAAATAAAGTGTCCCCGAGACGAATTAATCAAGAGATATAAGGCTCGACTTATGGTTCAAAGATTTTCTAAAAAATATGGACTAGGCCATAATGAAACGTTTAGTTCAGTGGCGAAGATCACTACTGTACCTGTCCCGCCTGCACTTACGGTAAGCAAAGAATGGAAGTTATAGACAAGGAGATCTATGAATCAACCAAAGAGATTTGAAAATCGAGTGGAACCATTAGTCGGTACATGCAAAGTCTGAAGAGGCCTCGTGCGGCTCGACAAACCCTAGACATATCAAATGTACAATTGACTATGGTCTTTAGAAGAGATGACTACAAGCTAGCGTGATACTATGATGCTGAATATGCAGGAGATCATGATACCCGACAATACAGTTGATCATCCATAGAGTTACTCAAACTGAAAAGATGATCGAATTAAACAAAGGAGTACAATGAAGATGACAAACGGAGAAGCTCAAATCGAACCAAAGAGTACGATAAAGATGTCAAACAAATAAACTCGAACGAACCACGAACGAGAGAATGGTAGAGAAGATAGTTGAAGTATTATGAATTTAAAAACATGGCATTACATATTCAGCGTTAGCTATATTGAGATTGACTATTTTAATTCAGAAGAAACTGAAATATATAGAAAATAGAAAAACTTTAAATTTGATTCATAGTTATATAAACACCAAATTCAAATCTAGAACATCTTGTCTTGTTTTACACCTTCAAATTCATTTTCTTCTTCGTTAATCATCTCTTTCGTTTCCTTTGATCTTCTGAAATTAGTTGATTCATCGATTTAATGGAGGCAAAGATTGGAAAAATGTTCGAGTCCGTTTCTTCGTTCTTCGGCGGTGGCGACCAAATTCCATGGTGCGATCGTGATGTTATCGTAGTGAGTTTTCTTCTATTCACTTAAATTCTTGTTTTAAACGTAACATTTTCTGTTCGATCTTCTATAATACGAAAGGAAAAACGGAGAAGAATGACTCCGATCGATGAATTTTGTCGTGCTTAGATATACGTTTTTCGAACATAGCTTTACTAATAAACTTTGTAGAAGAAGAAATTGGATTTTTTCCATACAAAAATAGGTGTGCAATTGATCTAGGGTTTGCAGATTGAAACATGGTATCTATTTGATTTAAACTGCATATTGAATTTCAGGGGTGTGAAAGAGAAGTTGCAGAGGCCAGCGGAGGTGCCTCAGAAGAACGCAAGAATGAAAGTATCATGAGGTTATCATGGGCGCTTGTTCACTCAAGGCAATCGGAGGACATTAATCGTGGCATAGCAATGCTTGAAGGTAAATCATGTTTGAACTTGAGGTTACAGCAAAGAAAATGCATCATGCCTGTGATGATATGTGAAATCTCACCTCGGATAAGGGAACGAAACATTTCTTATAAGGGTGTGAAATCTCTTCCTAGTGGACACATTTGGAAAGCTTGAAAGGGAAACCAAAGAGAACAATATCTGTTAGCGGTGGGCTTGGACTCTTACAAATGGTATAAGAGCCAAACACCAGGCGGTATGTCAGCTAGGGCACTGAGTCCCCAAGGGAGTGGATTGTGAGATCCCACATCGGTTGGAGAGGGGAACAAAACATTTCTTATAAGGGTGTGGAAATCTCTCCCTAGTGGACGCGTTTTAAAACTTTGAGGGGAAGCCTGAAAAGGTGCTAGCGGTAAGGTATAAACATTTTGGGCTCTTACATCATGATATTATGTGATAACAAACAGCCTGAATTCTGCAAGGAATTTCTGTAGGTGTTTTAGAAATATTCTTGAATTCCTATGAGTTTATTGAATTAGGACGAAGGAAAATATTTGTCCACTATATGTTTTGATGTCAGCTTCTTGGTTAATAAGGTCACCGTCCTTTAATTAATGGCTGTGCAACTTATAAGTAAAGTTTGTAGGGTATAAACATTCTAGGCGGCCGTTCAAAACTGGCAGCCACAAAGGTCAATTTTCTTACGCCATAATTTGGATATGTTTTTGGTTGTTTGTTTAGTTGTTCTTCAAATGATTTGTTCTCTTGTATTTTTTGGGCTTTTCTCTGTTCTGTTGTTTTGACTTTCTTCGTTCCCATTAAGAACTCGTATCCTTGAACAATTTTCTTCATTAAGAACTCGTATCTCTGTTCTGGTGTTTTTGTTTAAAGAAAAACATCCCATTTTCCAGGGCATTATGGCCCAGATGAAGAACGAGCAATATTTCTATATGTGGTTATTAATCTGTGAACTCGGAAACGAGAACTAAAACACTACGAGCAGGATTTCTATATGGGTTATTAATTTGTGAACTCGGAAACAAGAACTTGAACTCAAACTCGAATGCCACGAGCAGTATCTCTATATGTGGTTATTAATTTGTGAACTCGGAAACTCGAACTCAAACTCGAACTCGAATGCCATAATCATCTTGTCGTTAAATTTGATTATAAATTATCTTAGACCTTAAATGGGAGAAGGTAATTTCAATTTGAAGCTACTTTCATCTTGTTTGCTCTGTTCTGAACATTCTCAAACATAGTTAAGCAAGTTGAACCATTTTTCTCAAAGCTTATTATTTGTATGGATGAGTTTTTAAAGTTGGATTAATATGTGATTTGCAGCTTCCTTAACCAATACTAGGGCCCCTTTGCAACAGAGGGAGAAACTTTATTTGTTGGCTGTTGGATATTACAGAAATGCTGAATATGTAAGGAGTCGGCAGCTTTTAGAAAAATGTTTACAGGTTTGTTCTAGTACTTTACTTTTACAGCTTGTAGAAAAATGTTATGTTTCTAAACCATGTGAGATGGTGGTATTCTGCTAGCTACAATGTTCATTGGTGGCATCACACATCATTGCACAAATGCTTCATCTTGTAATTTGGTTGGTTGAATTATGCATGTCCTTTCTGAACCTTACTTACAAGTGCAACCATGATCTGCATGACTCATAAAACTTTTTCAAAGATTTTGATGAATGAAGGAGTGATCCTGGAAGAGAGTGAGTCTCACATTGGCTAATTTAGTGGAAGATTATGGGTTTATAAGTGAGGAATATATCTCCATTGGTATGAGGCCTTTTGAGGAAACACAAAGTAAAGTCATGAGAGTTTATGCTCAAAGTGGACAATATCATACTATTGTGGAGTCGTGATTCCTAACATGGTATAAGAGCCATGCCCTTAATTTAGCCATGTGAATAGAATCCTCAAATGTCGAGCAAAGAAATTGCTAGCCTCGAAGGTGTAGTCAAAAGTGACTCATGTGTCGAACAAAGGGTGTACTTTGCTTGAGGGCTTCAGAGAAAGGAGTTGAGTTTCGATTAAGGGGAGGATTGTTGAGACGGAGTCCCACATTGGCTAATTTAGGAAATGATCATGGGTTTATAAGTGAGGAATAGATCTCCATTGGTATGAGGTCTTGTTGGGAAGCTCAAAGCAAAGCCATGAGAGCTTATGCTTAAAGTGGACAATATCATACCATTGTGGAGAGTCAGTGATTGTATATAATTAATTTCTTGGGTTTGTGTAGATTGCACCTGATTGGAGGCAGGCCTCAGCACTTAAAAAGACTGTAGAAGATCAAATTGCGAAAGGTACAATGAGATCCTGATTCTAGAACACCTTTTCTTTAACCTTTTTTATCGTGTCGAATCGTATCCTTAACGAATTCGGTTCGCGGTATGTCCATGTGCAGATGGAGTTATTGGTATTGGCATTGCAGCTACGGCAGTGGGGCTTATAGCTGCCGGGATCGCAGCAGCAGCGAGTCGACGATGATATATCTATTGATTCACACCAGAATATATGCACAATTCAAGTGCTCTTCTCAAGAATGGCTGTCTGATGTTTCCAGTTTGAGCATGAGAAGAATGTTCAACAAAACCAAGAAGTTGAAATCAAATACCTCATATAGTTCTGCGTTATAAGCATTTCAAATTCTAATACTAGGAATCCTATATCTTCATATGTTTATTTTATTTTCTTTTGTATGAGAAATATATCTGTTTGTATACTTTATGTTACGTCCACTTTCAAGAAGTATATACTTTCGACCCAAACATTTGATGTTGGAATACTTGCATTCCATATTAAACTAATTGTCCATTTATCAAGAGTAAGACATTAATTATTATTTTAAAACTCGATCGCTTGAGCCTGTTTATATAACTATTAACGAAACTATTTGATACTTTAATGAGAATACAATAGAGTTAGGCTACAAGGTGGTCTATTTAAACCACGACAAGCTAATTGTTTCTCTTTATTTAGTTGGTGGGAAAAAAAAATACAAAAACTCAAAGATCAAATAGTAATGATAGTAGCCTTTTTATTTATGAAAAGGGGAATAAATCATTTCTTAGTAAGAAAACTTCTCCCTAATAGACGCTTTTGCTATAAAGTAGGCAATATTACTAGCGGTGAGTTTAGACTTTGAATTATTGAACAATATGTGCTAACGGTGTGCTTGAGCTATTACAGATAGAAAAGGAATTTTAGCCTTGACAAGTTAGTTACCTAAGGGTAGATTGACCACCATGTTAGTGCGAGTAGCATATACATAGGTAAAGAACGTTACCTAGCTTTATATTAAAGTGAGAGTTTACTAGCCCTCTCGAATAGTCTAGGTTATTTTATATCGCCTTTAGGCATGAATGAATTCTAATACCTTGGGGAGATTTCCCATTCATAATTAAATTCCCATAAAGAAATTTCCACTTTTCTTAACGTTTTTATCGTTTTGTTATTGACTATGAATTAAATATTAAAAGTATATTTATATTTATATTGATAAGTTGAAATTTAGAAAATCAATATTCTAGATTTTTTAAATTTATTTCTAAGCATTAGGAGAAAAGCAGACTAAGGTTCGTTGTTGCGTGCTTGTCTAGATCTGATATCATAGGAGCGAGAGATTCAAACCTTTGATCTTTTGGTCAAAAATATAAATTTTATGTTAGTTCATATGTTTATGTTGTAGCTATTACTAATATCGTTTAAACTATCTGAAATGTGTGTAAATTGACCCGATATGATATTGCTTAAGAGATCCAAATTTAAATACCCAAAAGAATGACACTTTCTAAATCAACGATGTATAATCTTTTGCTGTCTCCCTCTGTCCTTCCTCATCTCCCCAATCTAAAACAACCCAAACTTACTCAGTATTCATCAAAACATCTCCTCTTATATCAGAACTCCCACCTGAAACAATACCCTCATTTTACCCCAAAACTTCACCATTAATCTCCTCATTTGGGTCTACATTTACACCCAAATTAGCTTCCTTTTGATTCACTGGATCCAAATTGAGTTGCCTTACAGAGATGAAGGGGGCTATAAGTTGAGGAATGCATTCCGGAAACGTTGAGCATGATGTGAGGCGCATGAGAGCGCGGGAGTGGAGGGAGAGCACGAGTGTGAGGACACAATTACATTGGATTAGTCGAGCACGAGCACGAGCACGAGGAAGTGAGCAAGGAAGAGCATGAAACATGAAGGCACTATTCCATTTTCACTGGATGCTAACACAAGCAAAAGGTTATACATCCATCTTATCAAAATCTAGCTCAAATGCCATTTCAGCCGTGAATTTGAGTCAATCTGCAAGAAGCACTCAAAGCTTGAATGGAATTCATTAGTTATACAAGCAAGAAGCAATAGTGTCATAAGTACAGGAAATGAAAGAAATAAAACTTTCCAGTTCAATTATGATTCAATCATAGAGGTGTGAGATCTCTCATCGGTTGTGGAGGACAACGAAACATCTTTTATAAGGGTGGGCAAACCTCTCCCTAGCAGACGTGTTTTAAAAACCTTGAGGGGAAGTCCGAAAGGAAAAACCCAAAAAAACAATATCTGCTAGCGGTAGGCTTAAATCGTTACAGGAGCCATAGCAAAAAATTACATCACATACTATCAGTCAATATCAATCATAATTTTCTTTTAACCAATCATTGTTAACCAAGTTCTTCAAATCTATGTACCATTCTAAAAAAACAAAAGAAACTGTATTCATAACAAGGAACTCAAGTTCCTAATGTCATAATGTTACAAAATATACTCAGTTGCCAGCATTCGAAACATGCATAATCCTCAATATTGACTATACACCTTTCTTCACTATCATCTACTAAAATTAACGCACAAACAACACAACAATTTACCGATAAGCTTAAGGCTGTCCAAGCAAAGCTAGTGCGTCGTGGTGAGTGCGGAATGAAGCACATCTTCAAGATACTTTTCAGCTGCTGCATACTGTCTTTTCTTATCCTCAATTGCTAAAGCAGCCAAAGCTTTATCCTGTAATTAAGGCAAAAATGCGAAGTTTAATCCTTTTATTTTCTCTTTTGGTGAAGTTAAAGGTTAAAAACAATTGGCAGTGGAGAGAATTACAGGGGGCAGATCTTGGTAGCTCCTTAAAGTATCAAGGATGGGCTTAGTTTTCTTCTCCAACTCTTTCCTGTGCTCAGCCATTTCAACCAGTACCCCATGGCTAATATCTGGTGAGTAACCCACACGGTTAAGCATTGCCTGTCCATAAAATACTTCATCAAATCACATGTTCAAATCTCCATTTTGAATGAGATAAGCCTTTAGAATACGTCCTAAAGTATTGTGAACTTGCAGTTTTGAAGAAGAAACGTGATTTTTCGTATTTTGCCATGCCAATATAATTCATGAATGGAGTTGAAGGTTCATCAACTTCACCATCAAATTAATAATATACAACATATCTATGCTCCAAAACATTTTTTTTACCGACTTGGGCATCATGGGCACTCCACTCCTTGCATGTAACATGTGCCCACAAATATGCAAGGAAGCTTTACCCACTTAAGGATGGAGCTCTAACAAGTCCATGTTACGATGAACTTCGGCACAAATGTCAAGACAAACTCTGGAAAGGGTGAACTTTCGGTAACAAAACCCCCCGAAGACTTCCTAAAGACAATAGCCCTCTCAACCCACTCATAGGACTGGTTCACCACTTGGAGGTCCCAATTCACCCCTGATCTTCCGTAAAATTATTGATCGGCTTGACTATAGAACCGACATTGTTAGCACTACTGCCATTAAGAACCCGGCCTCGAGCATTGGGGACCAGGCCCAGGTTATGGCTTTCGCGAACTCTGAAGCCAGCGAACTTTGGGTCTCTAGCCCCCCTCCAAACCCTCCAAAGCTCAGTCTTGGAAGACAAGGACGGTTTTAATTTAACAAGTTTTCTATTGAAGGGTTTCAACCCAAGACTTGGAGGATATCTCCAAACATCCCTATCACCAAGCCACCCATTGGATTCTATGCTAGGAAAAACTTACATCCAGATGCACAACAATCTCTAAACTTCATAAACCCGTTTATTCTAACAAGTAGCAAAACAAAAAGAACAAGTAGTACCTTGTAGTTTGCACATTGCTGCATGTACTGCCTCTCCTTGGCAGCCATTACAGCCAAATTTGTCTTCCAATTATCCATTTGAGATTCACATGGAGCTACATCATCTTCTAGCTGTGCTAGTGTTCTGCCGAGTTCATGGCAAAGTGACTAAATTTTAAGAACCACAGAAATTCTCTAAGAAATTTCACCAAAAAACTAACCTCTTCAAATATGTCAGTCTTGCAATTGCCTTTCGAGTATGATCAAGAAGAACTTTAGAATCCTTTTCCACCTTCGTCCTCTTCTCCTCAACACTAATTTTCCTCAAAGTGATATCACCCATTGCAACCAGACAGCTACATTTAACATTCTCTCAATCAAAGACTCGACAGACAACAACAAATACACCAAACGTAGAGAAAAATTAGGGGTTTCCTTACCTACTGAGCTCAGTATCCCTAATGTTCAATAAATTCGCCACGTTCGCAAGAACCTGCGCCGATGAAACCACATTGGAGGGCAAATTCTCCTGCGCCATCCCCACGCTCTCCAAAATCTCCCTGATCCTCGCCGCTAAAGCTCCAAAAAAAAATCAATCAAAAGAAACAAAACCCTTAAAGATTTCACCAAACAAAAGCTCAAAGATAATCCCTAACCTTGGGCGCGGTACTCGGCGGCCTTGAGGCGGAAGTCTTTGGCAAGAATCTCAGCAGCGTGTGTCTTGGCTTGCGAAAGCGTGCAGAGATTATGCAAATGAGAGACGCTTCGAGGCGTGTATTCAAAATCGGGAACTTCTTTGCCTGCCCTCCCAAATTCGGATCCCAACCACTCCTTCACTTCGGCGATTCGACTGGTTGGATCTGATCCCAATTTCGAATCGGAATCCCCCGCCTGTGAAATCATATCGCTCATACTTGATCGAAAAATTGGATGATTTGTGATCCCTTTGTTGAGAGAAAATTTAAAAATGGGAGCCGGAGATTGCAGTGTAAGAGATCGGTGACGACTTTCGAATATCCCGTTGAATCTGCAGGCAACGATTGCAATGAAAATAAATTTCCCTCTAATTTTCGATGGGTGAAATTACCATTTTACCCTTTTATTACAAAACATTCTCCTCCCTCTCCTTTTCTTTCTTCCTTTCTTTTTCAGCACTTTGATTTAAAAAATTACCATTTGAGCTTAAAGTTATGGCTTGTTTAACTTGACTTTTGGCAAACTTAAACGTGCAAAAATGAATAAACGTTTAGATAAAATAGACTTGTATCGAAGGAGATGCAACCAAAATACGATCGTAGTGAACGTTCAATTGCACACTACGATTGTAGGATCGTAAGAGATCAAATTGTATGATTCTAGAGTCATACAATACAATTCTAGAATGTTTAAATTGAGCTACCATTCACCCCATAATCTATACGACTAAAAAGGGAATAAGGATGTACCCACGTAAATTAGTGAATTGCTTCAAATGAAAGTGATCAAGTAGCCCTAGTAGGTCGTAAAGTCCTGTATGCTACTATGGATATCGAGAGTGGTAGTGTCAGAGGAAACTTCATCACTACGAAATCATAGTGTTGGTATGAACATGAAAAAAAGTGATTTGAGCATACGAAAGAGAAATTTTACAAGCTAATCATCATGAGTGCTTTTAATGGAAGTTGGATTTCGGAAGTAATGAAATGGATAAAACTCCTTGTCTCTACACTAATGATGAGATTTAAAACCAAGTTCAAGAACAACTACGGGTGTTAAACACACGAGGTGATTTGAAGGTGTCACAATAACAATCAAAGTTTGTTAGGCTTGTATGGACGTGGATTGTGATATGAGATGTCCAAAGTACGACTTAAATTTATGAAATCATGAATTTATATTGAGCAGATCTGGAGATCTGTGACGATGAAAGTATAGTAATTGTTTCCAAGCCAACTAGTTGTTATACCTTTGATGATGAAAGTATAGGAATTCAGACGGGGACCAAAACGTCAACAAACAAGTCAATAGCCAATCTAGACCTTTCTCAAATTTTACTTTAAGGAATCACCTGAGATCTATATGAACCCTCGGCTAAGATTAAGACAAGAATCCAAAGTTAAGGACCTAAATCGGGTAATTTGCTCGGGATTAAAATGACTTTAAAATGACATACTAAATGGACTCCAAGTATTTGTGTAAAATGACCAAAATGCCCCTATAGCTACACTTTTTTTTATCAAAGCGACCTCTAAATGTCATAAAGTTTATAAGGAGACTTATTTCATGGTTTAAATAAATTATGCAAAGTTTCAAGGCCATTGAAATATGTTACGAACTTAAACCAAGATTTGGTAGCAAATTACTAAAATATCCAATTCTTAGATGTTTCAAGACCCTAAGAACTCCAAATGTTACGAAAATTGATATGAAACCTGAGACCCGTTTATGATCTTAAGGGTAACTATGTGAGATCTCACGAGGGATTAGAACATGTTTAGGGTATGAACCATGAGAAAAATGGTTAGGAGCTGATCATGGGTCGTTAGTGACTTTAGGTCAGTTTTGAACAAGAGAGTATATTGTGATGATGATAGTAACTTTAGGTTAGTAGAAATCTAGGGTTGTACGTGACTTCTATGACCATATAGCTCCCGAACACTCCTCACAAATCAGTGATGATCAAGTTTAATTGTAAACGGAAAATGGGTTTCGGGTACAAGTTCAAATAAATGAAAAAAAACTCAAAATAACGTAGAAGGACCAACGATTCCGAGACAACCTCCCATGATAATACTCCATTCCATTAGAACACCTTTCTTCAAACCAAAACTACAAAGATTTGGCACAAAATCAATGCTCATAAACATGTACAACAAGAAGGGCACCTAATCAATCCATTTTCATTGCACTTAGGGCACCTCATCAACCCTCCTTCGTCCCCAAACAACTTCCTACTTCCATAACAATTCAGGCAAGGCACAAACCTAACATCCCCACACCTTCCACACACCGACCTCTCCTCCGCCGCCGGGAGCCCCTCCAACATCCCCCCCAACTCCCCGCTCTCGTTCATTTCTCGAATCTCCTCCGCCCCACCCACATGCTTCCCGCCGATGAAAACCTGCGGTAGTCTCGCCGGTGCCCTCCCTCCGAGCTTCGCCTCCAGCTCTTTTCTGAAGAACGAATCCATTGAAATGTCCCTCTCGTCTACCAAAACTCTGAATCCCCTGAAGATTGTGCAAACCAACCGGCAATCCTCATAGGTCTTTCGGATTCCTCGAAGGCTTGTGAAGTAGATTACTATTCCTCTGTTTTGGGTGTTTGAGAAATTGGATGGCCAGTGGGTTGAAAATGATGAACTCCGGCGGGTGTTGGGCTGATCGGAGTTGTGCCGCCGTGAAGAGAGGGCTCTGGTGTATGTTGAAGCCACGTTTGGGTCCAATTTTGCCAGGAGGGATTCCTCTGAAATGTGTTTCCAGAGTGGTTTCTTCGGCAACCACCGCGGAACTGAGCTGGTTTCTTCCTCCATTGCAAAATTGAACCCGTTTTCCGATGTGGGTTTCGCCGGAATAGAACTGGGTTTGGCCGGAATCGAACTGGAATTGATCGGATTGTGGCTGAAATCGACGTCGTCATCATCAAGGCCGTCCATGAGTTCCCAGGTGTTAATTACAGAGTCAGGGGAGAGAAAAATCTGGTCGGAGAATTGGACGGGCTTTATGGCCTTAGCCGGTGCCCGGCCGGGGTTAGTCGGACGGTCGGAGCCATAGGTGGTGGAAGTGAGGAAAACAAGATGGTGGGTGTCGCCCTCCTTCACCGGTGGGTGGTGGACTAGTGGCGTCGGCAGCGAGAAAGCTCGCCCGACCGCCGGAGAAGAGCCGGCGGACTGCAATGGAGAAGGAGAGTAGAAAGGTTCAGAATTCCGGGAGGAACGGGCGGCGGTGGTGGCGGTGGCGGCGGCAGGCTTTGAAGCAGAGCAACCCATTAAAAAAACAGAGAGTTTGAGCTTCTCGCTCCACTTTAGATAGGTTTCTAGAGAGAGAAAGGAAACAGAGGTTTTGAGTTTCTGTATAACGAAGGAAACAGAGGTAAAAAGGAGAATTATTATTTATTATTATTATTATTATTATTATTATTTATTATTATTTAATTTTGAGGATGTTTTATTTTTGTTTTATTGCATTTAATGTTTTATCCTTTTCTAAGGAAATGTCCTATTCATGTTTTTTTTAATGCATTTAATTAAAGGCTTCTCTAAAAAAAAAAGGTTTTTCATAAATTAATTTTGTTAATATCAATATTAATAAAAAAAAAGTATTTTTAAATTTTCAAAAAAATTAATAATTTCTTTTTAAAATTTTATAGGCAGTTTTATATAAATATCGTTAATATTAAAATTTTTGAAAGAAATAATGACCATTTATGTATTAACAATTTAATTTAAAATTTAAATTCAAAAATTTAAATGACTTTTTCTTTTTAATCATTATTTTGTATATATTAATTTAATAACTTCCCATTATTTTTTTTCAAAGCATTTTTATAATAGTCGAATAATATTAAGGATAGAATGTGTTAAGAATATTTAGTAATTATTAATTTTTTATTATAGACAAATATTTAACACATGTGTCTTTCATTTATTGTTATTTATATTTATTACTCTTCTCCATGTCCTTATAATTTATTTGATTATAAATAGACGCTATTGAATGTGGTGAATTAAGCAAACATTCTGCTTAAAAAAAGTTTAAAAGAACAGAAGGTGGAAACGTATATCAACAATGTACACCTCCTTTTCACAGTTAAACGTTGAGCGGACAAAACATGTTGAAAGGGTCTGATCATGTCACACAAAAATGTCGAAGTCATCCAAAATAATTTAGACAAATAAAAACCGAAAAATATTAGTATTATGAATTTATATTAAAAAAAAAAAACCAAAATAGTTTAATAAGAAAAACAAAAACAAAAAGGAAGAAATGATTACAAATATAAAAACGAGGCAGAAATTCAAAATTTTGAAATTCTGAAATAAATTAATGTCATTTGGCTTCAACCAATTTAATTTTTTTTTTTAAAAAAAAGTATTTTAAAATTAAAAAACCCTTAAAAAGTTTTTTTTTTATTTTATTTTTAAATGAAGATTGAGATCGATTTTAATTTTATTTAAAATTAAATAAAATAAATAAACTTATATTAAATAAATATGGAAAAAAATTATATATATATATTAATTAATATAAAATTAAAAATTCAACTATTTAAATTTAAGAGTGTATTTTTATTATAATTTAAAAAGTTTAAAAATGAATAAAATAATATAAAAAATGAAGTGTTGACAAGTGATGATTATGAATGGGTGGCATGGAAATTGGTGCTACTGAATCAGAGCAGCTGCAAGCTGACCTCTGAGCAGTATGATTGTTCTTTTGGCTTATTTATATATTTTCGATATTATTCTCTTATTAGTTTTACACGTTCTTATAAGAAATGTTTTGTTCTTTCCTAAAATTGATGTTGGATCTCATAATCTACTCTCATTTGGGCCCAACTTCCGCGTTGACACAATACCCAATGCATGACTCTTATGCCATTTGTAACAGTCCAAGTTCAATGCAAATAAATATTATTCAGTTTATCCCGTTATGCATTGCTCCACACCCTTATAAAGAATGTCTCGTTTCATCTCCAACCGATGTGAGATCTCACATTAATCCAGTTCATCGTCTAACCAACAAATCATGATTTCACATCGCACGTACCCTATGAGTTGGGCTTAAGCCTCTACACACACTGAGTGTACATGTTTTCTCTTGAGTTGAATTAGAAAAATCTTTTGAACCGATCTAAAATTTTGGTTGATTAAGTTGGTGATCTATTTGCTGAGTTTTTGGGTTTTTTTTTTTAGTTATTTAAAACATCTTAATAACTAAAATCTCATAAATTTTAACATCAAACATTCCGCAATCATTAACCTTAGTTATAAACATTAAATATTCTTAATTTTTATAATAATTTTAAAAAATAGGGTACGACTGAGTTGTGTTGTAACCATATTGATATGAACCAAAAAACATCGATCATACAATATACTTCAATGAAGATGTGAAGAAAAGGTTGTCAAAATTATCAAAAGATGTTTCAATTCATGCCACATTGAAGATGAATAAAGTTTGATTGTTATAAATTTTGGGTGGGTTACAATTTAGAGTAATTTAGAGTTTTTATAACTTTTTATTTACTTTAGGTTACAATTACATAATGGTTAATTATAACTATTACGTATGAATGTTACAACTTTTGGAATGCTTTTAATAGTTTCATTTTAAGGCTATATAAAGCCAGGTATGTTGTATTGGTAAGGGACTTGGAAAATATAGTAAAAGAAGTATTTGTGCTCTTCTTTAGCCAATGACTAAGTTTCTTTGCAATTCTATGTAGTTTAGGTTGCATGTAGAATTATTCAAGCTCGACATAATCAATCTTGCTTGTGGAGTGATTCGAATCTCAAGCAAGTTTTCTTGTCTTGAGATATTTGATCAACAAGAATCATTTAAGCTAGACATGATCGATCTTGCTTGTGGAGTGATTTGAATCTCAAACAATGTTCTTGCCTTGAGATATTCGATCAACAAGGTAATCCGAATCTTACTCCCCTTATAGTGGTTTCTTATCTTATCACATATTTTCGAGTTGGTCAAGATGACCGGATAAAAAAACACGTCAACTCGAAACAAACCCAAATTTTTTCAGTTTTTCGAAAATTTAACCAACTCAAATTTTATGGTTTGGATTAAGTAGTCCACATTTATCGTACTACTGAGTCATGTGAACACCCTTATCTATTTAGTAACTTTCGATTATTTTAAACCTTTCTTAGTTATCTTACGAAATCAAACATAAGCTAGTAAGATTGATCAAAACATTAACATGATCAGTTGAGTTATGCTCATGTTAACAAATATCTCAATATTAATTTTTATATTCACATGTAGCAAATGATAGGTCAAAACATGAACTTAGATTAATTGAGTTATTCTAAATTATTTTCGTAAACCTAACCTACATGAACTTCATATATATCTAGAACCATTTCGACCTCTTGTCAGCGCATAAATTTATGATTTGAGGCCTTAAGAATCCACGTTCTATGTCACAAACCCGATTTGTTGAGGGTTTCCGAAGCACGAGCCGCCATTAAAAAGCCTAAAAAGAAAAAAATAAGGATGATAAATTTTTTCGGGTTAAAAAAATGATTTACAAATCCAAAATAAACTTTATGAGTTTGAATAAATTGGGCCTAATAACAAAAACAACTTAAAACAATAAAATCAGTTGAAAATACGGTGTAGCTCTACGTGCCACTTACTCCGGATCCATTTCCATCCTCAACCATCTCCTTGTCACCGAAAATATATGAGAGAAATGTAATAAGTGCAAGACTCAATAAGTAGTCTACTTTTAGGCTCCTAATCGTGTCCAAGTTGGATGCTAGGGTACCACACTCATTTCTTGACATATTCTTGTTCTTGTTTTGAGAACTTAGGTTCTTATGAGTTCTTATCATAGTTTTGACCCAAGGACCTTGGTCTTGCATGCTAAGTTCTTATCTATGGTTCTTATCTAAGGATCTTGGTGCTTATGCTAAGTTCTTATCTATGGTTTATTATTGATTCTTATTCCCTAAGATATTCATTTTGATGCTTATAATTTCGGAGACCTGTGTTTGGATCGTGGGAGGCCAAGTGTAAGACCACAATGAAGGTTGAGATACTTACCAGTAAGTTTAAGGTGCCCAAGAAAGGATTAAGGAACACGAAAATGATTCACGGGCCACAATGTCTTAACAAGGTTTCGTAAGAAATTCAAAGGTTCGAAAAAAAAAAAAAAAAAA
>NW_019272049.1:1176011-1191946 GCF_002738345.1 Cucurbita maxima | reverse complement strand
GAAAAAAAAAAAAAAAAAGCATAAAAGGACAAAAATGTCATTTTCCAATTTTAAAGAAATTTCATTGAATTTTAATTTTTTTTTTACTAAGAATAAATTTGAAGATACTAAAAACAAGTGAAAAAAAAAAAAAAAAGACCAAATAAGGGTAAAGAAATTTTAGAAACTTTTTTAAAATAAAATATACAAAAATAGAAAATTACAAAAATGTCCATAAAGTTCAAGATTGTTATGAAAATACTCCTACCATTAGCTTGAAATTTGAGTATGTTCACGAAGACTCGAGGTTGTTTAGATTCAATGGTTGATATTCAAAATCAAGGTCAGTAGCACCCTCATCGAATTAGATATTTTTTTTATGAACTATCTACAAAATTCAAGTTAAAATTCATTTTGATTCTCGAATGATCAAAGACGTTTCAAGTTTCATCTATAAATAAGAAGTTGTGGCCAATGGGCTTAGAATGGATCATGACTTGTACTCACTTTAGGGCCTTGAATATTATCAAGTATCATGATTAGGGTGTGCTATAAGCTTTATATTACACTTAGGGTTAGCCCTGGAAACTACCTTGAGTCAAGGAATAAGCTCTACAACTCCTCATTTTCAAGTAATCAGGAAGCTACCCTAAATCAAGATGCCCTCAAGGTTAGCTCTTGATTTTCAAGTAATCAAAATACTACGTTAAAAATAAGTTTTGGGATAGCCCTTGATTTTCAAGTTATCAGGAGGTTACCCTAAGTTGAGTTGAGCTCAAGGTTAGCTCTCGATTTTCGAGTAATCATGATGCTACTTCAAGATAAGCCTTAAATAGCCTTTATTTTTCAAGTAATCAATACGCTATCCCACGATTTAAGTAAATAAGTTTTAGGTAGCCTTTGATATTAAAGTAATAATATGCTATCTTAAGGTCGTGAATCAAGTCAAATAAGTTTACCACACATCCATGGCCTAAAGTAGAACTATGTAAGCTCCAAGTTCATTAAGACATGAAGACGGCTAGGTATCACTCAAGAAATAAGAACCAAGAATAAGAACTAAGCATTAGGACCCCGATTCATGGATCTCTCGGTTCGAGAAATCAAAATAAGAGGAATTAAGAACCAGAACTAAGAACAAAGGATATGAACTAGAACAAGGGTCAAGACCCAAATTTCTAGACTCGGAACCTAGAACCTTAAAACCAAGGTTCTTAAATCAGAACCGTGTTTAAGAACTTAGAACCTAGGACCAAGATGCTCAGGTTAAAGCAAAGATAAGAATTGAGAACTCAAGAACATAACCTAAGGACCTAAGTTCTCGGGACAAAAATAAGAACATGACAAGAAAGAGTGTGGTACCTAGCATCTACCAAGGACATAGTTAGAGCCTACAAGTAGGCTACTTACTAGGTCTTTATACTCATTCATGTTTTCTCATATTTTTCAAATGACATGAAGGAAATGGTCGAGGATGGAAGCGATCTGGAGTCGGTGCCACATAGAGCCACGTCGTGTTTTAACCTTTTAATGTTTGAAGTTGTTTTTTTTACCACCCAATTTGTTTAAACTCTATTTTAGAGTTTTAAATAAAGTATATTTATATTTTGTCTTAAATGCAAAAAATTTTACGTCATTTTACAATTTATCTTTTAAGTTTTCAAGCTTTTACCTGAGTGACCCTGGGATCGTGACATCAAGGGTCACATAGGACATGGTTAGAGTATTACCTTGCAATTTTAGAGGTCAGGGTAACCATAGGGCATGGGATGTGTAATGCATATTTGTACCACGCCCTAACTTCATAGCATGCTTAGAGTTAATTGCCCTAAAGTAAACATAACTATTTTGTTTATGTCAACATATCATTCTCATTAGCATAATATCATACATGTTATAATCCTTTTAATATCATGCACGAGTTACTTATAACATTTTATGTCGTTCATATTCTTAGGTTCTGGTGGGTCTAATAAGTTCTTGGGTTCTTGCTCCAAAGGTCTTCAGTCTTATCATGAGTTCTTAACAATGAACATGTGAGCTGTGAGCTTGTCATAATAACTTGTGTAAGTCCTTATAAAGGTCGTAACATGTTCTTTGAGGTTCTTATAAATATCGTAAGAAAATTGTATGAACATTTTTGTCATTTTACCTTTAATTCTTGGATTAGTCCCGGAACGTAATCCAATGGCTATCTTCTATAGGGTACACTACTTCAATGAGCACATATAACAAATGAAATAATGCATAAAATGAAGAAGAGAGGAATGAGAGAATTATCGATGTTCAAATGGTGATGCAATATATAGGAAACAAAACAATGGTGGTCACTAGAAAGGTTGGGTGCACTTATTAATGCGTTTAAATTTCAATTATTAAAAAATGTTGTTTAAATTTATCACTAGGTTCGGGGTACAATTATAAATCAAAATATGCAACACTCAAATACAAAAATGGACTAGCGCTCTAAAACGACCCCCTCTGTGACTGTACAGCTCTCAAATGCTCCTCCACCTCGACTGACAGCCTGTAGGTATTTATGGGCTTTACTTTGAACTCTAGGAAGTTCAGGCCTAGTTCCTACTACCATCTGAGCATCTAGGGAGCCTCGAACTTCCAAGTGGTATTTTAGCTCCTCATAGACCCAACTCTGGGTTCGGAGGAGGTGGTTCACCCTTTTCTGATGTCACGGGTTGGTTGAGCGAGAAGTTCCATCTCTGGAGCGAATTACTCTTCTGTTCTTTGACCTAGGTAGCTTTCTTTGTCTAGCCAGTGTATAACCAGCGTCCGAGGTCGAGGCACTACCTCGTAAAACTCTCTATCTGGTGGGGACAATAATGTGTGTGTTAATATACTTGTCATCCACGGAAAGTTAGCTAATGAACTCATCCACAACATATAGTCACCCAAAGTCTAGGGAGTGACTCCCTGTGCGTGCTAGCTCCAAAGACTACCTGTGTAATCCACGTCTCACCATAAGATGGATTTGCATTATTCGTGTGATCCACTTCCGACCATTGGATGGATCTGCATTAGAAGAGTGAACCACGTCCCACCAATGGATGAATTTTCACTATAGGGTAATCCAATTGAACCATTAGGTCACACAACCATAACTAGTCTCATGCCTGGCTTGACGATACAGGTACGGAAGTGGAACTCCATGATACGGTTATCAAATGTTAAACTGACGATATTGTATATACTACTAGCGGCTTGAAGAGATATCTTTGTCATTCTTGAATGCCATGGAGGTATACTAGGTTATTTAGGGCGTCTTGGTAGTTTAAATCTAATCTCTCACTTTTAGGATGTTCGAGGTTAGCTTTTCGAGGCTAATCAAATTTCGAGGTGCACACAAGTCTAAACCTTTTATCACTCTCGATCCTTGGGTTCAAGGTCTTCTGGAAACATAGGGTTTAGCTGACGCAAATTCATATGTACTCTACTCTACCTACGAGCCCTAATCTTAGCTTGACTCACTTGTTCATGCTTTGCTAGAGAAATTACCTTATCAATCACCCAGAGTATTGTTCATATAATCTAGATATTCGTACAAGATGATTAAGGAGATATCCTATTGATCACCTAAAACTCTGAAAAACATTAACTAAAATATTCATCCAAACAAACAAGCAAACAAGTTCAATGGGGATATAACATCCACCTCGCTCGAAGCATAGAGGACAATAGCCCATCCTCCTTTCTAATACAGTGAAAAGCATATAAAACAATATTCATCACAAATTTTATCATAAGAGCATTTTGGTAATTTCTTACATATTACATAACTTACTTGTCCATATTTTCTAGCTCGTATTCTTGTCATGCATATTCTCTCTCTAGCATTACATAAAATATAAAACATGTTTCTCGGAAATCTCAACCTAGGACATAGTAGTAATTTTTTTTTTTCATAAAATACATATGGTATGACTCATCCAAAATGCGCTTCCAAAGTTTCTAATACGCGGTTTCAATCCATTTAAGGAAAAAAATGCTCGCATACTAGGACGTCCTAGCGATCCCTACAAGTATTACTTGCCTAAAGTTCGTGTGGGTGCTTACTTGAATGACACGTGCCTTCTTGAGCTAGCTTTATGCATGTTAAAAGGCTCCAAAATTTCTAAAAATTCTCTAGGAGATCCTAATTCAAGTAAACTTAGTGTTAGTACCAAAGTTGAGACAAAACACGACTCATGCGCAACATACACACTTTCATGAGCCAAAAGAGCTCCCCACGAGCGAATACAAATGCACCTGGGTGAAGGATATGCACGCCCTTAGAGAGACACGTGGCAACTTTTGATTCACGCATTCGACCCTTTCTAGGCATGAAATTCTACAAACTTTCTCGTATTGACACTTGGCCCTCCTAGGTAAGACATCGTGTCAAGAGGATGGATCGGGTCGTAGCCTCTAAACTAAGTCACATGCAGGTCGAAGGGTTGGGCAAAACAAGTCAGACTAAGGCTTATAACAAAATTATGTAAGTTTGACTTTAAAAGGAAAAATCAGATATTTAACTTCTCGCCTAAACTGAATGTTAGATCAAAAGTATAAACAAGACACTTCTACAAAATTGAAAATCATAAATGCAAAAGAAGAATGGTACAACCTTTTAAGAAAAACAATTTTAGGGCAAAATCAAATATGCATTGGACAAAAATGACTAGAAAATCATGTGTAACTATGTTTAGTTAAACACGATTTCATAATCATGTATAATTAGTTTTATATTGGTCTCATTAAAAAAAATTATCCATAAAAAAACGTATGTAAATAACCAAAAAAAACATTGACATAATCAACCGAAGAGAAAACAAAAAGTCAAACTCGTCTACAAATCCTAAAAATCCAACTAATCGAAGATGATTTGACTAATCAATTGGTTGAAAAAAGTCTACAAGAGAACGATGAATGATAGTGATATGACGAAGATAATTAAGAGTTTAGAGAAGTGGGTTTGTGACCCACAAAAGTTAAACCAACAAGGAGGGTATGAAGTTTAGAGATGATGAGGGAAGATCAAACCTAAAGAATTAGGAGGGAGAATACGACATGTAAAATTTATCGAATTTAAAAGGATATAAAGCATAAATACATTTTATTTACAAATTCAACATAAAGTTTATGAGTTTAAATACATTCGGCCCGATATACAAACCAATGTAAAGCATCGAATAGTTGAATCACTCCTACAATCTACACTCATCATAACCATCAGATCATTGTATTCGATGCTTTAAGTTATTTTGTATACAGGGCCCAATGTATTTAAACACATAAACTCACAACTTAATCAGAGTTTGACGCTTACCAGGCATAAACTCACCTCAACTGGCTCCTTTAATCAAAGAAAATACAGTGAAGCCACCTTCGTTGGCAGTGAATCACAAAGGTCAACCTAACCAACATTCTGTATTTCTCTCTTACAATCTACACTCATCATAACCATCACATCATTACAATCACTTCCAATACCGTAATCATCAAGCAAAACATCAAACATTAAAGATCAGTTTCAGACTTAAACCTCTTGAAAGCTAAAATTGTTTTCAGAATCCCTGTGATGCATTATTTTCATTCTACATGCCAACCTGCTAAGGTGATCTGGGGCCTGTGTTCTAAACAAAAATCCCGTATCCGGCGCCAATCTGAATGCCTCTCCAGTATGTACAATCATCTGATCTGCACAAGTACAGCAAAAAAATGATGATATTTGATGCATAAGTTATCAGGTTGCTAGCAAACCCATGTGTCTTTTATCATATACAACTGCTTAAAAGTCCATGAATAAGCAGCTTCCATTCTCTAAATGTCAGTAAAAATGGTTACATAATGAACATCTCTGCTGCACTGAAATGAAGAAAAGAAAATCATGTAAATTTTCAACATTTAAAATGGCATTTCATAAGAGCCATGATTATACAGATTAACTTGGTTGATTAGAGTAAACTTTAATTCTTTGCCTCTCATACCTCATCTGGGATCAAATTTGATATCCATCTCCAATTTTATATTGGTTGTGAAACTAATAGTTTATTTCAAATCAGGTAAATTACTACGAAAAAGCATGGACTTAGTTTTTGCTCCCATATGCAGCTGCCTACATTAACACTAATTAACACTAATTGATTGTTACCTCTAAGTTAACAATGATTGTTATATTTTATATTTTATTTGGTAAGCTTAGTATTTAAAGTTTTAGGCATTGATTTCTAAACTTTACCTATGCCATTCAATTATTATTATTATTTTTTTTTTGTTAGACAGGTATTTAAATTTTCAATTTTGTGCCTAATAAGTCCTTAACTAAGTCCATGCTTTTTCGTAGTCAACTTTAGGTACCTATTAGATATAATTGAAAGTTAGAAAAACCTATTACATATTTTATTGATTTTTAGACACAAACTTGAGTTTAAAGGTTAAACTGTAACAGGCAAAGCTCACCGCTAGCCGATATTTTCCTCTTTAGGCTTCACCGCTAGCCACTATTGTCCTCTTTAGACTTTCCCCTTCTGAGCTTCCTCTCAAGGTTTTAAAATGCGTTCACTAGGGAGAGATTTCCAAATCCTTATTAGTAATGCTTCATTCCCCTTTCCAACCATGTGGGATTTCACAATCCATCCTTTTGGAGGCCTAGCATCCTTGCTGGCACACCGCCCGATGTCGGGCTCTGATACCATTTGTAACAGTCCAAGCCCACCGGTAGCCGATATTGTCCTCTTTGGGTTTTACCTTTCGGATTTCTCCTCAAGGTTTTAAAACACATCCACTAGGGAGAGATTTTCACGCCCTTATAAGGAATGTTTTGTTCTCTCCAACCGATTCTTATAAAGAGGAATTGGAAACCAAACTGAAGTGCTTTCATAATTGCATCATATTGAAGATCGATGGGCACCCGCCACAATTTCAGTGCACCAACTTGAAAGAAAAAGAATATGCCATGAGTGTATAGTTGGCCTTAATTCTTCTTGGAAGAACGATCAAAGAAAAGCATACATTTAAAATATTCGCTTAAGCACGGATAACTTACCAGCTAACTGTGTCTTGATTCTTCGAAGCTCAAGCTTTCTGATACATTGTCCAACCTTTTACTATCTTTAAACGCGAAGAAATTTTAAGTCAGTAAGCACCTGTCGAATATTACAACAAGCTAAGGTCAACAGATACAGAAAACTCATTACCAAGACGGTCTCCATTCTCATGAGTATCAATGATGTTATCAGCCTCTGTTGGTAAAAGGGGGCATCTGGCATAGCTCTCTAGTATATCTGGGAGTTCAAAGTCATGTTATTATAACTTAGACTACATCTTTTTGACATGAAAAGGGCGAAGCTTAACAAAAGGGAAAAAGTTTGATTTCTTTTCTTTAGGAATCTTCTTGATCTCTTAGAACTTAAAATTAAGAGACTATAATATATTCTAAATTACATCAGCATAGGGAGTGAAAAAGATACCTGAACCCTGAGAAAAGTCTGCTGTCAGATCTGAGAGACTAAAATTCCTAGTAATTTGATTAATGAACCCGAATGAAGAGGGATCCGTATCAAGAAGTGATTCATTGAAGGATGACGTGTTGGAATCAACACTAGCAAACGATGCAACCGACGCGTTCCCAATTGATTGACGTGCATCAAGTACATTGTCCTCTGTTCCAAACATGTACGGAGGACTGTTTGAATATCCAGTTTCTACTTTGATAATTCCTCCCTTCATTCCTTGAAACAAACCCACATTTGAACTCTGAGGTGCAGCATCATTTCTGGCATGAGAAGGCAAATCCACGGTAGTGTGAATAGTTGAGTGAACAGGTTGGGTACCATTAGTATAAACATTGCCTAAGCTGACACCAACAGGGTGGTCTGTGTCATCTTGTTTCAAAGCAGGTCCTGTATGCTCTGGTGCGTAGCAGCTCTGGTGTACTGTTCAAACAAAGTACTAAATCAATCAAGTAGTCAATGATTGATGTACATAAATACTATAAAGTTAACTACCACATGCATTCAGTTGAAATGCCTCGTCTCAGGGTGTGTTGAATAAATGAAATGAGAACGGATAAAAGCGTACGATTATGGATAGCAAGAACGAAGAGGAATGGAGGAGGTTATAAGATGTCAACAAGCATGGAGTTCTATTATAAATGGAGAAAGTGTCTTGAAATTGCCACAAACTCAAGCTTGAATCAGGGAACAATATAAAATTTTGCAAGGATGGCTGAGGTGGTGACCATAGCTAGCTATTTCTTTCTAATAAAAGGAGTCTGTTTTCAAAAAGGAAAACGATTGTAACAGCCAAACCTACCTCCATCACAAGCAGATATTGTCCTCTTTGGACTTTTCCTCAAGGTTTTAAAACGCGCCTGTTAGGAAGAGGTTTCCACACCCTTATAAAGAATGTTTTGTTCCCATCTCCAACCAATGTGGGAACTCACAATCAACCCCTTTCGGGGCCCAGCGTCCTCGCTGGCACACCACCTAGTGCCTGGCTCTGGTACCATTTGTAACAGCCCAAGCCCACCACTAGCAGATATTGTCCTCTTTGGGCTTTCCTTGGATTTTCCCTCAAGGTTTTAAAACGCGTTTGTTAGGGAGAGGTTTCCACCCCCTTATAAGGAATGCGTCATTTCCCTCTCCGACTGATGTGGGATCTCACAATAATGGTAAAAGCCGACAAAAGCCAAAAGAGTTATAAACCCCCTCCAATTTGTATAAACCTAGGATTAAACATAATAACAAGAACTCCAATAAGAGAGCCCTGACTAAATGGAAACAAAAAGGCATTTATCCTAACCACACTATAGTCCTTTTCCGACATGGAGGAAATCCTACTGTTTTTTTCATTCCAAAGTTTTCAAAGATGACCAAGCCTGCATCAGACAGAATCTGGCTTTACTGACAGCTCAGGTATTGGCAAAAACATACAGAATATAATTATCCTCAGTCAATAGAAAGCTATTTTAACATCCAATATGTAGCAACGCAACAACTAACAAATAAAGATCAAGCTTCCAACTAGGAGAAAAGCGGCCTTACTAGGTTGGACGTGGGATCCATTAGAACTAGATAATGCAGTCACCGCACAAGGATGTATCTGGTGCATCATTCTTGCTTGCTGTTCAAGCAACCGGTTGAATTCAATAATCTGGCTTTTCATCATCAATCTCAGATAATATGCATTGAAGAATTCTTGATTCTCCTCTTCAAGCTTCTGCCACACTGGAAGCAAAAGTTTTAGACTACAATTGATGAAGTTCACATATAACATTAAAAAGAGGTAGTAAAAGTGTTTACAACCTGCAGTTTAATCTCAATGGTATAGATGTTATGACCTGGTCCATAAGACCTTGCGTATAGTATATAGTATGTTATATCCACTAATTAACCATGGATTGGAGATATACGATCTTTTTTTTTTTTTCCTTTTTGCCTGTGTGTATCTGAAAAACCATCCTTTCATTGACTGTAGCAGTAGCATGTTGGCCCTTGAATCCGAATTACCGTTAATTATGTCTTTAGGGGATGAAGATATCCATCACTTGTTTTTTGGAAGCTTTGTATCAGAACTTCCCAAGTTCTTGCACTTGTGATTTCAGGGCTTAAAGCAATATCTTCAACCTACTTGGCCATGATTAGGAAGGCAAGAAACTTGTGGCTCCATATTGTTAAGTATGTGGTTTGGGGCATTTCATTTGAAAGAAATCAACAAATGTTTTTAAAAAAAACAAAGTTCTGGTATGATAAATTTCCATTGGCTCGTTTGGTTGGGTAGAATTTATCCATTTCAACACGTTGCAGATTCGAATCTCGAAATCAGTTGGGTTAAATGTGTGTTGTGGTGGTGGTGGTGGTGATGTGTGTTTGATTTGATTTCAAAATAAAGTTCCAGAACATTTTTTGTTGGGGGAGCTTTATTGTAATCTTATTACATATTGGATTAAGTTTTGGGAGTTTTCTGCTTTGGGGGCTTTCCTAGATGTCCTCCTAAAAGGGAGTCTTTAGTTTATAAATTTCAAATATCAATAAGAAGAGTTTGTGCATCTTTGTAAAAATAAATAAATAAATTATGCTGCAACGGTGAGCTACTTGTCTATCTCGATTTCCTAGTTATTAACCTTGTTCGTCCATGATCATTTATAATAGCCAACATAGATGACTGAATGAGAGCTCTATCATCAACTTCTAAATGCCCAATCACAATACTATCAAAACTCCTTATACGATCATTCATATGAAAAGAACACATGAACATAGGGTTTTAATTTTTATACCAAGGGTTCTTATTGCAGTCAGATTAACGTGTGAATTGGCAAACAAGAGTTTCGTGAGAGGATGGAAAAACAAATTAGCATAATATTTTACTAATTAAATAAAAATAAAAAAACCAAACCTATGATACAAATCATAAATCTATCAACTACAGAGTAAAAAACCAGAAAACAAGTAAGCATTTTTTTTTTATAGGAAGTCAAGAAGGCATTAATATGCCAGAAAATAAAAATTGAATACATAATTACCATGTTCTGTGAAACCGGGGTCAATTTTTTCATGATTCAGAAGTGTTTCCACAACTTCTTTTCGGTTCATATCAAGCTGAAGGCATCGCTCTATAAGACTTCGCACCTAAAAGAAGAACATGTATAACTGGATGAGATTAGTCACCTGAAACTAATGCACATTGGACAGCGCGTCATTCATTAGAGTGATGATACAGAGAATATAAAAAAGGTTAAATTACATAACATGTGAGAAATCAATTACCTATAGCTAATGGTATGATATGTTCAAACAAAATAATTCAATATCCTATATGATGAGATTTCAAAATCAAAATGTCTGCAATTATACGCTTTATATACAAGCATGGAATTTTTCATTCCAAGTTATTCTACTTCTCTAATATTATTTTGACATGTCTATGAAGATAAAATAAAAATCCAATCCTCTAGTTTTTCAAAACTGTGAGAGTTTTGGGATATCCATTTCCTAACTGACAGACATGGACAACTTGCATAAAAAGATTATTCAAGCTTCATTCCATGCTCCATGCATGGCTGACATGATGTTTCAACTGAGTGGCCACACCGGCATGTACAGAAACAAAAATATCTCATATGAAAACATTCACAACCCAATCTAGAAAGGGATTTTTTTTTTTGGGGCAAGAAACCAAGCTTTCGTTGAAAAATGAATATATATATATATATATATATATGAAAGGGCACACCAAAAGAAAAAGGAAAAAAGAAGTCGGACAAAAGGAGTTCAAAACAAAATACAGGAAATGTGAGATCCCACATCGGTTGGAGAGGAGAACGAAGCATTTTTTATAAGAGTGTGGAAACCTCTCCCCAGTAGACACGTTTTAAAACCTTGAGGGGAAGCTCGAAAGGGAAAACCCAAAGAGGACAATATCTGCTAATGGCAGGTTTAGGCCGCTACAATTGGTATCAGAGCCAAACATCGGACAATGTGCCAGTGAAGAGGCTGAGCTTCGAAGGGGTAGACACGAGGTGGTGTACCAGCAAGGACACTGGGCCTCGAAGGGGGTGGATTGGGGAGTCCTACATCAATTGGAGAAAGGAACCAGGGACAGCGAGGACGCTGGGCCCCAAAAGGGGGTGGATTGTGAGATCCCACATCAGTTGGGGAGGAGAATGAAACATTTTTTATAAGGGTGTGGAAACCTCTCTCTATTGGATGCGTTCTAAAACCTTGAGAGAAAGCTTGGAAGGGAAAGCACAAGGAGGACAATATCTGCTAGCGGTGGGTTTGGGTCATTACTGGAAATTACTCCAATTCAAAAAAACAAAAGAAAAAAAAACACCAATATCAAAGTTACAAAAAGACAAGTGACCGTGACACAAAGGGAGAAATTAAACCTAGGCACCTCTCCTGATATCTCAACCTCTCTAAATATTCTATTATTCTTTTCCAACCAAATACCCAACAATAGGAGGTGGTCAAAATTACCTCCTCAACCATCTAACAACCATCCCTACCCTAAGCATGACTCATACCAAATGAGGTCCTCCAATGATCCCAAAGAAAGTGCAATGCTACACCAAATGATCAAGGTCCTCCTCATGCCTTTTGCGTTGCATATTGCACCATTGCATAAACAATAACAAAGGAAGAATGTCTTCGGACACATTCCAAGGTATTCACTTTTCCATATAAACCCTATCTATAGCCATGCAAAAACCTTAACACCTACTATAGAGAGGAGAAAGTCAATTAACCGGAGAGGGAGAAGGGGCAAACAAAACTCGAAAAAGAATGGCACGAGAATCCTCTAAAAGGTTCAAGGGACCACAAACGAAAATCCCTTCTCCCTGGCACACCTAGAGGTCTCGCAGAATGTAGAGAAGACCCAAAATATTCATTGCCTCTCTGCCAGATAGAGGTCCTCACAAGTCTAGGGAAAGCAAGGAAGAAGGATCATGGGATGACAACACCGAGGCCACAAAATGCAACCTTTTGTTTGAAAGATAATATACATGTGAGAGTTTCTCCTCCACCCAGCAACCCTCCCAAAAATAAGTTTTCTAGCCATCCCTCACAAAGCAATGTATAAACTAAGAAAGGGTGAAAAAAACTGAAGAAACTGCTTTCTAGATGTTTTTGCGAAGGCCCCCAAAACCACTATCCTCACACCACTCGAGAAGGTACAAGTCTTACGACAACATGTTAGGCTCCATGAAGAAACACCCAACCACTTACCCAGGAAAGTCTCATTACAAAATCTCAAGCACCCAATGACTAATGCCTGGATACAATGACTAGTCACCCCCCCAACTCTTCTCAGAAGAAATTCATCATCACCTTCTCAACGAACTTACTGACCCCGATTAGTATCTTAAAAATCAACAAGAAGTAGTTGGTGATCCCTCTCAACACAGAATGGATGAGCGTAAGTCTTCCTTCTTTAAAGAAAAAACTCTTTTCCAGGCAGAAAATCACTTCGGTTAAAGACAGGTTCCAAAAATCCAAACTCCCTAAACCAGAAAGGAAATTAAGGAAATCGTTTCATTGGCCTATAAATTCAGGTCATCTGATCTCACCAGTAAGTTCCTCACGGTAATGGCTAAATTATTTAGGATGGTCTAAAACTGTTCTGTCATCTATTCCTACACCTAATATCCAATTCTCTTGGGTCGAGTGGGTTGCAGGAAAAAAAAAATGCATATGGAATCACTGGGTGAATATTCATGAATATTATGCAAGTTAAAAAGCCAACTTACAAATTGTATATCTTGACGTGAGACCCTTCCCACAGTTCTGGTTGACATATTTCCTGGGTCCAGAGCATAAGAATTGAATTGACAATCCAACTGGCAGAACTTATTCATCTAAATTATTCCACCCCATCATCTACTAAACAACCACAAAAGCTATGAATCTAACACCAAATAATAAGAAATAGATCAATATATGCATCAAAAGGCAGCCAGTCAAGAAAGTTTCACTTGCAGGCAACGTTAGTGTTTCAACCCTTTTCATGAAAGTCTTGTTTCTCTAACGAGAGGAAAAACCACCAAAACTTCCAATTTTAAGCCCTCTCTTTAGTTTTTTATGGAACAACATTAAACCACTGGCACTCTATAAATACAACAAAATAGAAAAGGGCACTGTGGGTATAATACTTGGTCAATTTTGAGCCCTCTCTTTAGTTTTTTTATGGAAGAACAGTTTGAATTTAGAAGATCCCTTTAAATCATAATAATCCACATTGACGAAGTTGTAAAAAAAAAAAACATCCTCAGATACAAAAGAAGACTGATCTGTGGGCATAATACTTAAATCAAATAAATGAATTGAAATGAACTGTACCAAAGCTGAATCCTACTCGAATCTTAAGCAGCCTTTTAGTAATCAAATAAAGATCCGAAACCCAAATAGGCATACAATTTAGAGAACAAAATAAAAACAAGTAGACAAACAACGACGGAAACTAGGTCACGTCAGAACTGCTCAAACAAGCCGGATAAACATTAAAAATTATGACCGAACTTTAACATTTAAAGTAATAATCAGTCCTCAACACCGCTCCAGCTAACAATTCAACATATTACAGACTACAGAACACCAACGAAAAGATCGCGCGAGGAGTCAATTTCATTCAATCTCAATTCCCAAACAGACAAGACAAACTTCAGAAATGAAAACCTAATAAAAATCCACCACCAGCAAACTCAATATTTGTCTTTCTTCTCTCTTTCCACTCTCAAACGTATATATGAAGAGCATAAAAAGGAAAGTAGAGAGAATTAAATCAAAATTCATCGATCTTACCAGTTACCAAGTCGATTCCAAGAGAAGTGGAGATCTTCACAGCTACAAAATCGTAAAAGTTCAAACTAGAGCGAGAGAGCGAGGTTGAGGAATTTTGGCTTCACATTGTGGAATGGAAAAGAGCGAGAGGGCACTGTCTGATAAACAACGGTGAAGAATTTTTCCGGCTTGAGATGATTCAAAGGAGGGTAATTTTGTAATTTTATTTAACTGTATTTTTTTTTTCAATAAATAAATGGAGCATAAGAAATTTAAATCTTCATAATAAAAATTTTATAATGACAAAGCAAAAAATAGATAATGTGAAGTTTAAATAAAATAAAGTAAAAATAAATTAGTGTTGTGATTTAATGTAAGGGTTACGAAAGACACGAATGTAACTACCCTAACTCTGGTTCAATGATAGTCACTGCGACGTCGTCATCAGTATAGAAATGTTTTACCTTTACGTGAAAAATATGAGTAACACGTGGTTTGAGTCTTTTAAGAAATACTCAATAAGTAACTTCACTATGGGGTTGAAAAATGTAGACACATGCAGTATGGAGGGACTTATCTCGTAAAAACATCATGGCATGGCCTTGGGCTCTGCTTTCCCGTCTAGATAGAGTTGGATGTGTAGTACTTTTCTACACACAACCCATACACGCGTACTTGGTGGGTGGGTTCATATATGTACCACTTGGGTCTAGCTTGTCAGGCTAACACATGTTGCTACCAAACACCACATAGACAAAGGACCCACATAATATCATGGCAACATAAATATTGTAAGAGTCGCTTCGTACTAATCATAAAGAGAAAGTATCTCGATGCATTTGACATACAAAAATATATGAGGTTCTCATGGCTTAAAATCACGGCATAAAGTTATGATGCAAATCAAACCTGCATTCATTCATGGCATAACAAGTCTATGAAACATGCATATGTAATTCTTGTTAAATCTTTAATATTTAACATAGCTTATATGCTATGGCGTAGTGTATGGAAGTTTATGCATCATAGATTATCAATATCATAAACATGATTCTATAACATGGCAAGTTAGAGTTAATTGATTTTGCGTGGAAGTTTGTTTCACATGGGTTAAATTTGATAATAAAGATGGATTGGTGTGAAATGGGCAAAAATTTCATTTAACGCATTCAGAGCCACATGATCCAAGCAACGATGGGTGCACGCACGTACTCGAAATGGCCAATGGGGCCCGCACGGACACATTGGAAAAAAGTAACGCGATGGGTGTGAGCGTACTAACAGGGGTTGTTGCAATTTGTAAATAAAGGAAGCAAAAAAATGAGGAGAAATTGAAATAACGAGTAAAAAAAATAAAAAGGGTGCAACACGAGAACTTTCCAAGTGGTCACCCAACTTAGTACTACTCATGTCCAAGAACGCTTTAACCGCGAGTTGTGATGAGATTTGGTGCATTAGAGCGGGTATGATCGCACCCAACATGAAATATGCACAAAGTTAATTGAACGCATGTGAGGCGGCATGATCCAAACAATGGTGTGGGTGCATGCACATGATCGGAACGGCCAGTAGGGCTTACGCAGACATGTGAGGGAGAAGAAACGCAATGGGCGTGAGCGTACGAGCGAGGTGGTTGAAATTTGTAAAGAAAGAAAAAAAAAAAAAAAAAAAAAAAAAAAA
>NW_019272049.1:1130371-1175525 GCF_002738345.1 Cucurbita maxima | reverse complement strand
AAAAAAAAAAAAAAAAAAAAAAAAAAAAAAAAAACGAGTAAAAAAATGAAAAATGGGTGCGACACAAGAATTTCCCAAGTGTCGCCCAAGCTGAGTTTCGATAGGATCCGATTCATTAGTACTGGTATGATTACACCCAACATAGAATGCACACAAATTTCGCCTGTAGCATACGCCGTGGAAATATCTTGAACTCTTTGTTCGTAGAGCTTGATTTTCATCAACGACTTTAGCCCCTCAACAAAACTTAAATCTTGATTTTCTCTAACATATCACAAATATCTAACATAAGCTCATAAAACTGCTTAATGTAGTCTCGAATACTACCCGTATGCTTCAACTTCCTTCTTGTGATTATCCCAACATTCTCCCAAGTATCCACAGTACATAACTATCTTGAATGTCCATGTACTTGGATCTTCACCACAACTTTACATCGTTGGTTACATGCATTGTTGTCAATGGACTTTCACGTCTTCTACCACATTACTTGTGGCTGGAAAGTACTGTTCAAGGCCAACGATAAAGTTCGCTATAGTCTTGGTATCTTGAACCCTACAGAAGAGCTTGGGCTCTGGGGCCTTTATCTTGTTGAATTAGAATACACTCCCAACTAGGGTTTGGTTTCCCATCGCTCTACATGGTGAGGTTAATTTGGCACTCAGATTTGCCACATCAACCCAAACCACTCTAAAAGCTGCTCTTAAATTCATAGACATTTCTGAAACTATCTGAACGATCAGTTATTAGACATTTTCTAAGCCTTCGATGCGTTCTTCCATCTGGACAACAAAGCCCATCGAGCTATCCCCATGCTCGAAGTCACTAATAGTTGTGGTCTTGTCTTCTAGAACCTCGACCCTAACCATTAATTCACGAATAGACATTCCCTCAAGCCACCAATGTGGGTTGCACTGTGAGTCGAGCCCTTTGAGCTATGACCTTTTCAGTTGCTATAGCAAAGACAGCTCGTTCGAGTTCTGCTCGCACTCCTGGCTCTCTTGTGATAAGGGCCAACGAGTGTACTATTTTTTGACTCAGTGTATCATCGACCATGTTTGCCTTTCCAACGTACTACTGGATATCTATATCATAGTCTTTTACCAGTTCTAACCACTTTCATTATCTCATGTTCAGTTCTTTTTGCGAGAAGAAGTATTCTAAGGTTTTATGGTCAGTTTAACTTTGGTTCTTTTCGCCATATAGGTAGTATCCCCAAATCTATAATGCGAACACTATTGCTGCTAACTCTAGGTTGTGTGTAGGATATTTTTTCTCGTATTCTTTTAATTGGCATGACACGTATGCAACAACCTTGTCGTGTTGCATCAATACGCAACCTAAATCCTTTTTTGGACGCATCGCTGTATATTACATATCTTACTGAGTTTTCTGGAACTGTGATTACTAGGGCTGACACTAGTCATTGTTTTAGGTCCTGAAACTGGCCTCACAGGTCCTGAAACTGGCCTCACATGTTGTTCCATGTAAAAGATAGTCCTTTCTTGTCAACTATGTAAGAGACGAGACTATTCTAGCAAAGTCTTGGACAAATCTTCGATAGTAGCCTGCTAACCCCATGAAAATTCATACCTTGGTGACCATAGTTGAGTGTTCTCATTTCGTGATGGCTTCTGTCTTAGTGGGATCTGCTGAATTTTGCGTTCAACTTGTTTTCCCTTAAGATAGTTAGGGCTTTTCGGAGTTATTCTTGATCCGTTTTCAAGTATATTAGAATGTCATCTATGAACACGATCACAGACGTGTCTAGGCATTCCTTAATGCTCGGTTCATTAATTCCATGAACACCTTGGGGCACTCCTTAATACTCGGTTCATTTTCGGAGTTATTCTTGATCCGTTTTCAAGTATATTAGAATGTCATCTATGAACACGATCACAGACGTGTCTAGGCATTCCTTAATGCTCGGTTCATTAATTCCATGAACACCTTGGGGCACTGGTGAGGCAAATAACATAACTACAAACTTGATTTTGGTACATCTTTGTCCTTAAATTTAAATTTGCCTCTTAGAGTTGGTTGAATAGGTTATTGATGCGGTGAAATTTATTGATCTCCACAATGGTATGATATTGTCCACTTTGAGCATAAGCTCTCATGGTTTTGATTTGGACTTCCCCAAAAGTCTTCAACCAATGGAGATGTATTTCTTACTTATGAACCCATGATCATTCCCTAAATTAGCCAATGTGGGACTCCCTCCCAACAATCCTCAACAATCCTCCCTTCGAACAAAGTACAACATAGAGCCTCCCTTGAGGCCTATGGAGCCCTCTAACAGCCTCCCTTAAATTGAGGCTCGACTTCTTCTCTGGAGCCCTTGAACAAAGGGTCGAACAAAGTATAACATTTGCTCTACACTTTAGTCACTTTTGACTACACCTTCGAGACTCACAATTCTTTGTTCGACATTTGAGGATTTTATTGATTCCATTGAAGAATGAAATTGGCTATTATATAGCCTTACAGAATACACTAAAACAAGGAAAAACAGCCCACGTCTAACAACTTCTACTCCTGATAACGAGGTATGACTAAATCAAATAAACGAACATCCCGTAACAATACGAATGTTTTGACTAAGTGGTAAAAGATCACTAAAACAATCTAACATCTGGAATAATATAACCTAACAATTTCTCCCTTAAAGTGAACACAAATAGTAATTAGTTTATATCTATGTCAGAACAGACTTCCAATAGTCCTCTCAACTTCAAGAAAGCATCCAATTTTAGTGGTTTAGTCATCACATCAGCTAATTGTGTCTATGTGTCACAATGCACCAACTCCACAGAGCCAGCCTTTGTGAGCTCTCGAAGGAAATGAAAATGCACATCTATATGCTTTCTCCGACTGATGCATTATTGGATTTTTTGAAAGCTTGAATGCAGAGCTACTATCACAGTGAATAATAGTTGGCTTGTCTTGATTCTGACCCAGCTTTTCCAACACCCTTTTTAACCATACTGCCTGACATGCACATGAAGTTGTAGCTATGAATTCTGCCTCTGTGGAAGATAGACTTACTATTGATTGTTTCTTTGATGACCATGATACTACTCTAGAACTCAATAAGAACACATAGCCTAAAGTACTCTTTCTCTCATTCAAATCTCCAGAGTAATCATTGTCTGTGTATGCAACAAAATCATCATCTTCTCCTTTCCGATAGAAAATTTCAAACCCAGTTGTTCCCTTCAAATAACATAGTACCATTTTTGCTGCCGGTAAATGAAGCTCAATGGGATTCTCCATATATCTACTAATCAGACTCACTACAAACATTATGTCTGGTTGAGTTGCTGTGAGATAATTAAGACTGCTTACAATTTGCTTATAGTAAGTTTTGTCCACGTTTATTCCATCTTCATCTTTCATAAGTTTGCATCCAGGGACAATAGGATTATGAAAAGAATTACTCTGGTCCATTCCAAACCGTTTCAACACCTCAAAAGCATAGTTCTTCTGACTTATAAAAATACCACTAGATTTTTGTAAGATTTCAAGGCTAAGAAAATACCTCATCTTACCAATATCTGTAATGTCGAACTCATTTTTTATGGAATTTTTAAACTCTGTAAACATTAATTCATCATTTCTAGTAAAAATGAGATTATGGACATAAAGACTTACAATTAATATTTTGACTTCTTTTCCTCTGTTGATGAACAAAGTATGCTCATAGTCACACTTCTCAAAACCTTCCTTCATGAAATAGGCTTTTATATGGTTGTACCAAGCACGTAGAGCTAGCTTAAGCCCATAGAGTGCCTTCTTTAACTTGTAAACCTTATACTCATGTCCCTTTTGTACATATCCACAAGGTTGCTCCACAAAGACCTCTTCATTCAAATCACCATATAGAAATGCAGATTTCACGTTCAACTGATAGATGGACCAGCTTCTTTAAGCTGCAAGTGCTACCACCAAACGAATTGTCTCCATGCGCACAACAAATGCAAATACTTCAGTATAGTCTACCTCATACTATTGAGTATACACCTTTGCTACAAGCCTTGTATTTGTCGACTTCCCCATTTTCATTGAATTTCATCTTATAAATCCATTTTACTCCAACCCTCTTTCCGCCTTCAGGTAACTCTATCAATTTCCATGTGCCATTTTATTTATTGCTTCCATTTTCAGATCCATGGCTTGCCTCCATTTCTCACTCTTCAATGTGTCTTCAAAGTTTACAGGATCAGTAGTGGTAAACATGGCCAAGTGAGCTTCATTATCTTCTTCAGAAAGATATTCTCCTGTTGCATAGTCTCTCATCCAGACTGATGGTCTCCTATTCCTCCCCTCATTCGAGCTAGGAGAGTTTGCTTCAGTCAAAGAACCAGAGGAATATTTTCCTCTGCAGTAATATCAGATTCGCTCCCTTCTTCATTTTCATCAAACACATCTACTGTCTCCTCTTGATCACCCCATTCCAGATCACATATTATGGATTCTTCATGGGTCTTATCCCAGTCCCAACTCTTATCTTCCTCAAATACAACATCCTTACTTATTATGATCCTTTGTGAAATTGGATCATAGAGTTTGTAAGCCTTTGACTCTTCACAAACTCCTAGCAAAACAAAACTTAAACTCTTATCATCCAACTTAGTTCTTTTACGGTCAAGCACATGAACATGAGAACACATCCAAAAACTTTAAAATGCTCAACTGAAGGTTTGACTCCATTTCAAGCTTCTGCTGGAGTTTTATTTTTGACAACCAATATTGGACTTTGATTCCGTACATGCACAGTCCAGTTGACTGCTTCAGACTAGAAACTTTTCGGAAATTTCTTTTCTAAAATCATACTACGAACCATATTCATAATAGTTTTAATTTTTTGTTTTGCAACTCTGTTCTGTTGTGGCGTGTATGCAGCTGTCATTTGTCTTTGTATACCATTTACATCACAAAAATTGGTGAATTCTTGTAATGTAAACTCTCCTCCTTGATCAGTTCGTAAGGCTTTAATACATGAGTTTGTTTCCTTCTCAACATAAATCTTAAAATTTTTAAATACAGCAAAGGCTTCTAATTTTTCTATTAAAAAATAAACTCATGTTTTTCTACTGAAGTCATCTGTGAAAGTAATCAAATACCTTTTCTTGCTATTTGAAATGGGTTTGATCGGTTTACAAATATCAGCATGCACCAATTGGAGAATTTGTGAAGCTCACCATGTGCTCCTTTTTGGAAACGAGTGCCTTTGTTGCTTATCCACTAGACAATTTTTACTTAGTCTGGAGACATGAGCTGTGGTAAACCATCCACCATCTTCTTTTACTAAAGAGTCCTTAATCCCTTAAAGCTCAAATGTTCATATCTACAGTGTCAAAGTTGCTCAATATCTTCTGTGATTGTATTGAAACAAGTGGATTCTACAGGCTGAGATATAGCATGGAGTATGAACGTTCGATCCGAAGACATCTTTGTCTCTATGATTAAGCCCCTCTTAGGATGAAACACCTTGCACGTTCCATTTTGAAATAAAATGGTAAGCCCCTTTGCTTGTAATTGCCCAATACTCAACAAATTGTTCTCCAGCTCCAGCACATAGAACACTCCTGTGATTATCTGTATGATTCCATTCACTTGTAGCCGTACAATACCCTTTCCTATTACAACCATGCTTGAGTGGTTTCCCAGCTTCACTGAATCTCTAAAACTTCCATCAAAATCTGAAAAATATTCTTTCTTCCTACACACATGATTGCTACATCCCGAGTCAAGGAACCACATATTTTCTCTATTGGCCTTATTCATGTTCACGTAAGCCATCAGCAACATCTTTTCTTAAGTCTCTGCATAATTTGCCTCCTTCTCCTTACTTTGAAATTCCCATTGAAAATGCCCTAGCTTGTGTTGGAATAAATTTAAATGTTGAAATAAACTTAATGTTAAATTTAGTATGTTTGTTAGGTTAGGAAAGTTAATTTGAAAAAGCCGTGAAAGAAAAGACCGTTTTTGGTAAAAAAAAAAAAAAAAAAAAACAACAGAGATCAAAGAAATACAAAGCAATAGAGAAGGTTTCAGTGTTTTTTGTCTAAATCAATAAATCCCGAAATTCAAAACTCTCTGTTGTCCAATAAAGACCTAAAATCCCTAATAATAAACCAAAATCATGCCTTTTGACAAGCATTTGCGGCACTAGGTGGAGTGAACCAAAAACCGGTTAATAGATAAGAACACATTCCAACCAATTCCCAAAAAAATATAAATTTGGATTAAATTCGAACTAGTAACTAATCCCAACATTGACGTATTGAACAAACTCATATACGCAAAAAATCTCAAATATCCTTGATCGTGAGATGCAATCTCATGTAAGCTTTAGAATAGTCTTCGATTTTTAAGTAACTAAGAGACTAACCTAACCCAAGAGGAATTCCTAGTTAGCACTTGATTCTGAAGTAATCATGTTGCTTTCTTATGATACGCTTTAGGCTAGCTCTTGATTTTAAAGCAACTAAGATGTTTCCCTAAATTAAGATAAGCCTCCGTTAAGCCCTTGATATTTAAGTAATTTGGAGGTTATCTCATGAACATGTATTCAGTAAGCTTATCACACACTCATGCCCTAAAGTAACACTACCCAAGCTTAAGAATGCCAAGATATGAAGAATGCTAAGAACAAAGAACCAAAGTACTAAGACTTAAAAACCAAAGAGATTCCTAGACCTCCCATGATACAACATGTTCATGACTTTAATTGAAGCCTTAGATGCTGGTTTCAGACTATGTTGCTAGGAAGATATGAAGTCTTGGGTGTAGATATTTATACTATGTTGCTTAGAATGTCTGAAGCTTTGGTCATAGATTTCCAGACTGTGTCGCTCGAAACATATGAAGCCTTGAATGTAGATTTCAGAGTACATCGTTTGAAAGAAGATTTTGGTGTAGGTTTTAGACGATATTGTAGGGAACGAATGAAGCTTTGAATTTGGTTTAGACTATATCGCTTGGAACGCATGAAGCCTTTGATGTAGGTTCAAACTAGGGGTGTACATTCAACCCGACAACCTGGACTAACCCAACCCAAACTATAAGGGTTGGGTTAGGTTGGATTAACATTTCGGGTAGGGTTGGGTTCATTTTTCTGAACCCGAACTGAATCGGTTCAATTTCGAGTTTGTGGGACAAAACCTCCCGGTTGACCCGAGCCAAATAAAAATATATAAAATATACTAAGAATTCTTCCATATTAATGGGTTTGTCGTCTAAGAACACACACGACCAAGTTCAACGCCAAGCAAATACATGTTTCTTTTTAATTATTTAATTTATTTTATTTTATATTATTTTTAATTTCTTTGAAATCCTAATGTATTTATCATTTATTTGTTGCAACATTATTATATATATATATATGTTTATTTTTTTAATAATTTAGGACTCTCTTTCGCGTATAAATAAACATATTTCAATTAAAATATTTTTATATATTTTTTATTTTTGTTATATACAATATATTTAAATTAATTATTTTTATTGTCTATATAATTTTATAATCTATCCTTATATTTTCTTTTACTTTTAACCCATTTTGAATGAGTGTTTTTAATTTTATGACAATATTGTTGAACTACATTAATATGTTATTATTTGCGTTTATTGTTTTTTTTTTTTTTTTTTTTTTTTTTTTTTTTTTTTTTTTTTTTTTTTTTTTTTTTTTTTTTTGTGAATAATTATAGATTGATTTGTGTTTGTTTGTGAACTTTTCATATATTTTATCTGAGATTGTATCCGAATAATTATAAATTATGGATAAATAAAACTTTTAAAAAAATTGACAACCTAATCAAAATAGAAGGTTGGATTGGGTTGGGTAAAAAAAAAAATCCTTCAATCCAACCGAACAAGGACCATGTACACACATAGTTCAAACTATATCCCTTGGAATGAATAAAACCTTGGACACGGGTTGTCAAGTTCAAGTTTTGTAATGTAAATCATAGGGAGAGTGTCTTAAACGAGAAATAAAAATAAAAACTTGACTTAAGACAAGGACTAAGAACTAAGGTTAACGACTCCAGCATGGATCAAGATTCAAGTTTGCATACCTCAATACTAAGACCCTTAGGCTAGAAACATAACCCAAGGGCCTATGTTCTCATGTCAAGAATAAGAACATGACAAGAATGAATGTGGAACCCTAGCACACATTAAGGACACGATTAAAAGCGTACAAGTAGACTATTTACTGAGTCTTTGTACTCATTCAAGTTTTGGCATGTTTTTTAGGTGACAAGAAGGAACTAGTTTAGGATGGATGTGGATCTAGAACCGGTGATATACAAAGTCACACCATGTTTAAACATCTTTAACATTCTAAGTTGTTTTATTTACCGAGCTCAATGTATTCTTTAATTTGAATTTGTAAATAAAATATATTTATGTTTTGAACACGGAAAATGGTATCGTAGTTTGCTTTGTTTTCATGTTTTTAATGTAGTCCAAACTTGAGTCAGAAAAATCAGGTCATGACAGATGGATTAAACCGACCAAATTGGGACAAAATCAGTCCAACTAGATTGGACTAGCCGATTGGATTGAATTGGTCCAACTAAACGGTCGTCCCCTAACTTCAGTATACGAGGGCTAATGATCGATAATCTACCATCCCAATCGTCGGTCATCCTAGAGAAATATCATTAGCTTGCCTAATGAATAGAATAAAATAGAAAATGCGATCTAATATACGAGCCTCGTAGAATAAATTTAATCTAACAGACCAAAACAGACAATATTTACTAGCAGTGAGCTTGGACGAATAGTCTCTAATAGGTCCGTAAATGTTTAATTTTATGTATAATAGGTCCGTGAATATTTAAAATGTCAAATTTAACTATTGATTTTGTATCTAATAAATTATTAAGATGTTCAACATTTTTTTTTAAATTAACGATTTTATTTGACATAATTAAATTTTATTTTTAATAAGACATTAAACTTTTAATTTTGTATCGTAAATTAAAAAAAAAAAAAAACTTATTATATAATGGCCTAATTTATAGTTTTTTAAGTTCTAGAAATTTTTAGAATTCCAAACCTACGAGATCAGGGACTAAACATGTAATTTCACCTAAAATTTTAGCACTATCATCATCTAATTAATCTGCTAGATATTGAACGTCTTTATTATGGCGAAGTAAGAATTACCTACGAGTTTAGAGACTAAACATGTAATTTGATTGTTTTAACACTATCATCATTGTTTTGAACCAACCAAAACTCCAACTTTTGCCAACATGACAACAAGCACAAACTAGCAGCAAGGTGTCAACTGAATGATCAAAGTATCGGTTGCTTCTACTTGTGATCTTTTTTGACCGTCTTGACGTCTTAATATTAAAGAACCCCTCTCTTCTTCTCTTCGTGTACGTGAGCGGCTTCATAATGCTTAAATCTAACATGTTCCTAAGTTTTATTTTTGGTAGAGTTTGTACATTGTACAATTCCCACTCTTGAAACTTTCATTCATGTCATTCATGTCAATGTAGTGCCATGTCGGGTTCCTTTATACACAAATGGTTAGATACATCAGAAAATCTCATCAGCTTCAATGAGATTTTGTATCAAACAAGAACTAGTTTAGATATTAACAAGAATATAAGGACTAATTCGATAAATATTACCATGCATAAGAACCAAAATGTTAAGAACGTCGGGCTAAAACTAAAGTCACCTTCTAGTTCAAGCTCTAGTGTATAAGAATTAAAACCAAACTTGATAAGAATTAGTTCAAACTCTATGAAACAGAGCTCTATTATACTTGCTAAGGATATTAAAATCATTCGAGAGAGGCACGTAGCAGACTTGTCTAATCTTACAATTGTCAAAGCTGCATAGCTACACATTAGATGCTACTAGCCGAACATAGCTCAACTAGTTAGAAAGCAGAAGAAAAATGACTCGTAATGTGAAAGAAATCTACACCTAAAACTCATCTTTTTCTTTTGATTTTTTGTTGTCATGATTATGATTAGCTTGACAAAATCGGGAAGGGAATATTTCCAAGAGAAATATGTATACAGGAAAACCATTCTGATCTCTACATTCCTAAGGAGAGCAGCATGAAGATGGGAAGAAATAAAAATAAAATAAAATGTAAAAATCAAGGAAAATGAAAAGTTCTCATTATTAACTACACCATGGTGGTAATACCATTGTATCTTGGCCTTGTTCTATCTGGTGAAAGTCCATCTTCCATGGCCTTCCTCTTGTTGTTGTTCGATTGTTGCGGCGGCGTTGGCGGGAGTATTTGCAACTGTTCTTGCTCTTGTGGCAGCGTCGGCAGCAGTGGAACGGATAGCAATCGATCTTGATCTTGCAGCGATGTCGGGACAACCTGCAACGGTATCGATCGTAATCGTTCTTGTTCATGTTGTTCATGCTGTTCATGTTGTTCATGTTGTTGCTGCTCTCGTGCTTGGGGTTGGCTTGCTGAATCAGGCTGTTCTTCTGATGTTTTGAGTTTGGTTTTCAACATGTGGGGTCTAAGCCGGTTGACATCTGAAAGTCGGACAGGTTTCAAGAAGAATTCTTCTGCTCCTTCTTCTAAGCATCTGTTTCCAATCAGAAAATTCCACCCTTCAATCAGATTCAAGTTTCTAGGCTAATTATTCTAATAATTCAAGAACATTTGTGTAACAGCCCTAAATTTCTACATATTCAGAGTTATGTCGCTACTAAAGTCTCATGCTCATCTCTTAATACAGAAACAGAACATCATTTATAAGATAAACTTTGAAAACTTTAAACTTCTGGAAAGCGCTAATTATTCTAATAATTCAAGAACATTTGCATCATAATCATCATCATGATCTACCTATTGATTCTTGCAGGAACATTCTCAGATGACATAATCACAACGGGAATGTTTCTCAGAGCTTTAGACCCCTGCAAAACCAGAGAAACTCCTTCAGAAACACTTCCCATGTTCAGTTTGTTTGAATGGAAAATATAATTTGTCAGAATTTCTTGGATAAAGTTACCAAAAATGAAACGAAATCTCAAAATCTCTAGATACAACAAGGACCCAGATAGTAAAAATCTAATTTAGGCATCGTAAAAGCAAATTTCCCTTCAGGGGCATTTTAACAAACACTTGGTGTGCAGTACAGAACATAAAGGTATCAAAAGGCAAAAGATGAAGCAAAATACCTTGATCTTCTTCAATAAATCATAGCCAGTCATCTCAGGCATACAGTAATCAGTGATAACAAGATTTACATCCACTTCCTGAAGAAATCCACAAAAGAAGGAGGGAAAAAAAAGTGAACAAACAAGAAATCCACCACAAATTGAAAACCCAGAACGGAAAAACGTGTAGAAACATTGAGAAAAACCAGATCAAAAGGCAAGACAAGAAACAAACCTGATGATGATGATGATGGTTAGATGCAAGAGAAGGAATCGAGTTATTTCCAGAGTCATAACCCAAGAACTCCAAAGCTTTACTCCCAGAATCAACCGTAGTAACTGCGATAGAAGAAGGCACAAAAACGCATAAGATAAACAAAAACAAAATCCTCAAATTCCCCAAAAAAACAGGATTCGATTCATCCAGTGTGCATACCTTGATAAGAGGAGGTTTTGAGGAGCCTTTCAATCAATTTCCGGTCGATGACGCTATCATCGACGGCAAGAACATGGAATGTTGAGTCGGAAACCATGCCCATTGCAGCAACAGAAGATCCCATACACAGGGAAGGTGAAGAAGAAGAAGGGGATTTTTCAGAGAGAGGGCTGAGAGAAATGAAGAATGGTGGATGAAGAAGGAGAAGGAGGTGAAGATGTGAAGAGATGAATAGCTTTGTACTGAAAACAAAGACCCACCAAAATCCACATCCCACAAAGCAAGATCCGACCAGATTTCCTCACCAAATCTTGCAATATTTTTCCAAGATGATATACTTTGAATTACAAGGCAACCAATATTAACCCCCCTTGGAAGAAAATAATTTTTTTTTTTTTTTTTTTTTTAAAAAAACTATTTTTTCTCATATAATATTGAACCAAAATCTTTTATTTTTCAAACCTCGAGGATTCTCTCTCTCTTTTATATATATATATATATATATATTTATGGTGTAGTTAATCTAATGAGCATTTAGTAATCCGTGGATAACTCAACTGATAAAACACTAATCACTATTTTAAAGGTTGGTGTGTGAGATCGTACCTGGATTGGAGAGGGGGATGAGTGTCAGTGAGGATGCTGACCCTAAACGGGAGTAAATTGTGAGATCCCACATCTTGTAGAGTGAAATGAAACATTTTCTTTGTAAGGGTGTAGAAATCTCTTTCTAGTCGACTCGTTTTACAAACCTTAAGGGGAAGCTCAAAAGGGAAAACTCAAATAAGATAATATCTGTTAGTAATGGGCTTAGGAGGTTATAAATGGTATTAAATTCAGACATCGAACAGTGTGTTAACGAGGACGTTGAAGCCCAAGGGGGATGGACAACGGATAGTGTGCTAGTGATGACGTTAGGACCCGAAGGGGAAGATGGATTTTGAGGCCCTTTGGGGCCTGGACATCGAGCAGTGTGCTAACGAGGACGTTTGGAATCCCTAGGGGCATTATGCTAACGAGGACGCTGGGCCTCAAAAGGGAAAGCCTAGGACAATATCTGGTAGTAGTGAGATCTGATTCTCACTGTATGACTTTATTGACCTAATATTATTAAAAAAATATGAATTAGTATGTGAATCTAAATATACCATAAATGGGTAAGAATTAGTTTGTAAATCAACTTTACATTATAATGAATAAATTGATAAAAGACAAATTTTAATTATAAATATATATATTTTAAAATAAAGATTACTTCTTTATTTCTTTAACAAAAAAAGGGGTAGCCATTGACATTTTAGGGGAATATAAATTTACAAAAAGATAAGAAATTTCCTTTTCTTTTTTTCTTTCTTTATTTTATTTTTAATTTTTAAAAAATGAAATTATAATTTTATGAAATAAAAAGGAAAGGAAGGAGAGAGGCTTGGACCCACCCAAATGAAAGTACACACAGTTCATGTCAGAAAATGGGTTTTTTTTTTTTTTTTTTTTAAAAAAAAGAAAAAAAAAGTAAAAAAGTAAAAAAGTAAAAATAAATAAATAAATAGTGGGTAATTATTAAAAAAGGGGGAAATTACCATAATGTTTGAGAAGGTAAAAGAGAAGGCAATTTCATTTTATTTTTTTTTTATTATTTTTTTTCTTTTTAAAGATATGCTTTTTCCATTAATGTGTTTGTCAAAAAGGTAATTTGAATGGATTGAAATTAGAGTCTATATTCTTTATTTTTATTATTTATTTCTTCTTTTTTTTATGATTGGTCGTCTTTAAATTAGTGAAAATTTTGACTAATTTTTATATTTGAAGAGTAACGTTCGCCCGTGTTCATATAATTCGATAATCTAATCACTTTGAACTATCGAATTCAAATCATAAATATTGGGTTGAGTTTGAATTTTTTTAAACATTAAAAATTTGAGTCGATTTTCGAGTTGACGTTTTTTTTTTCTTTGTCAAGTCAACCAAACCCAAAAACAAGCGAGTTATGTTTGAATTAAACTTGGAGATGGAAGTCTTCTTTCGTTTCTCGATACAACCTTGATAAATTGGCAACTTTTTAACCGTTCTCTATCAACTAGCTGAGATTTTCAAGATGCTAACACAATTGATCTTGAGTGCAGACATCGAAAAGCCCGAACTATCTTGGATATCCTCTTCCCCTTACCTCGACGCAAAAATAGGGTTATAACTCATCTCTACGAAGAATATTTTATGTTTATGACTGATATTAATAATGGGTTGTGACTTATAAATGGTTAATATTCAGTCACAAACCTAAATGTTTAAAAAATTCATACATAAGTTTGATTGGATTGAATTAGAAAAACCTTAGATTAGCTCGAAATTTTAGGTTGGTTGGATTGATGACCCGAACAATCTAAATACAATTAACAATCCAACCTAATTCAACTTTCTACGTGAGATCCCACATCGGTTGGAAAGACGAACAAAACATTTCTTATAAGAGTGTGAAAACCTCTCTCTAGCAGACGCGTTTTAAAATTGTGAAGCTGACGACGACACGTAATGAGTCAATGTAGACCGTACATGTTGGCAGTGAGCTTAGGCTGAAGCGGACAGTATCCGCTAGCTGTAGGCTTAAGATGTTACCATTTTCAAGTTGGGTGGGTCGGTCGGATTTTCTTTTTTATAAAACATATTTAAAAATGTTGGTGGTAATAATATCAATATTCTTTATCTTGTAATTTACTTTTTTTACTATTTATTTTAAAATTTTTGCTTAAATAAAAAAACAAAATAATTAAAGAATAAGACATAAATGTGTATTCCTTTCACATAGATTTTATTTGGACCACTAGGATTTATTATTAAAGAGCTATAAATAATTTAATAAATTCAAATATCTCTCAACTAAATATGAATACATTTATTTATTTATTTTAATTATGGAACAAGTTTGCTTTGCTGGCTTTATAAATTAATTACAATATTTTAGGGAGCATTAAATTTTTCCTTTAATTTTAATTTTAATTTTAATATATTTTATTTTATTAATATTTGCATGTGAGTGAAGATGGATTTTCTCTGTTTCCTAGAAACCTAATTTATTTATATTAACTTTAAAAAATTACTTAATTTTCTTTTAATTATTGTTTAATTATGTTTTTTTTTTATAAATATTATACTGGATAATAAACTTATTTTATTTTATGACTTTAACAATTATGAATTAATTCATTTTATTAATTAATAATAATATTTGAAAAGTTATTTTTAATTCACATTTGGATAATAAAATAACATGAAATTTTTTATGACAGTAAATAAAATAATAAATTTTTAATGCGTTTAATAGGTTTCTTAAATTTTTAAAATAATATTATATCATAACGATTTTATACATAGAAATTTAGAGTTGCTATTAAATTATGACGAATAAAATCTAGTTTAAATCATAAGAAAACGTTTAAACTCATCTAAACAGCTCATGGGTTTTACAATAAAACGTCTATAAAACCATTCAATGGAAGAGAAGGAGGCTATAACTCGAATCTATTCCTACTTCATAGCCTCGATGTTCTGATTCATCCTCATCATAAGCCATGTAGATTCTGGTACCATTTGAAAAAAGAATTAGTAGTACGGGTGAGTATAAAAATAATCCGGTAGTAGCTTACTTGTATGACTATAGTTACCAATAAAATTATCGTAAGCTCTAGTTATTAGATAGTTACCAGGTCTTGAATGTTTATCTATCTTTATCTTCGGATATCATATTTCTAGCTTAATCAATCTAGGTGCATAAAAGTTTAACGTCCTGCTATTACATGAGAATTATAATGATCATATGAGCCACGACCTCGTAGCTAAACATAATGTAACGACCCTAGTTTTCTACTAACCTAAAGTCACTACTGTGTTAAGGATATTTAACATTCCGTTTACATAGGTACCATATTTGACCTTTTATTATAGACAAATGATATCCATTTATTGCAACTTCCATTTATTATTCTTCTCGCTTCTTTGGAAATTTATTTGATGATTATAAATAGAGAATTTCACTGCCATTTAGGTGTGGTGGTTTTAGCAAATATTCTTCACTACCATATGCATAATGTAACTTCTTATGCCAAAATATTCATTTAAAACAACCTCATGAAACAATGTTATGGATTTCATGTTTAAGAAAAGATGTTAAAATAGTACAAAGGAAATATTAAAATAAACATGGTAAATATAAAAATAGCAATGTCCTATACTAATCTAAGATCTACGAAATTAAATGTGACGTCCCTATGCAAGTTCTATGGTCTTTAATTGCGATGTCGCCGTCAACCGTACATAGGTGTCTTGTCTTTGCTTGAAAGAGGGAAGTAGCACATGGTTTGAGTATTTTAAGAAATACTCACTAAGTGACCCCGATTGGGTCAGAGAATAAAAATGCATACATCATAATTAGGGACCTGTCATTTAAAACCATTGTAGAGATGACCTCTAGACCAAACAACTTGGATGTATAGTACTTCCCTATACATGACCCACACGTGCGAGTGTGAGCCCACTAGGCGAGCTCGCACATCCCTTGAGCCTACATGGTCGGGCTAGTTGACTGTAGCCATACGTCTGGAGGTACAACAAACCCTCGAATATCATGCAAGGCATGATGATGATCATCATCATCATAGTGTACGCATTCATATTCATCATAAAATGAGAAGTATCCAAATCTAAATGAACATAATATGTATGAGATCTCTTACTTTTCATCTTAAATCATTCATGTGACACAAACTCACACATCTTTCACATATTACTCTAGGTAACATGCATGCATAAGTTTTCATACATTCTACATTTATAACATCAATCAAGGGTTGTGTATCATAAAACTCTTCATTATAATGCAACATGACATCTCATACATGCACATCATCATAGCATGAGATATCATCATACTATGTCATATCACCACCATACATTTCATGTCATCATATCATAATGCATCATCCTCCTAACGTATCATAGTACATCACACTATCATAACATCATATCATCATCATAACACATCATAATGTCATATCAACATCCATGATACATACAAGGGCTACTGGGCATGTGTCATCATACATAAGACAAATCTTTCGATCAAGCCGATAGTAGGACCATTTACTTGGATGGTCTTAGCTGATGTTTTCTTTCTTATATCGAGGTTTCACCTATTTGAATATTCCCTCAATAAGCGTAGTAAAAGTCGAATTTCTAACTTAATTTAATTTAAAACTAAGAAAAATGTCTCATACTTACCTTAACTGCCTTAAATAAGGTCAAAATCAGGTCTAGAAGGGTAAAAAAGGTAGAAAGTGATGTCCAAATATAAGACCCAAGCTGAATAAGCCAAATTTGAGCGGTAGAATCACCGAGTAACAACTAGAGTTGAGCCAAGCCGAATGAGCCAAGTGAGCTAAAGAGTCGACATGTGCCACACACGTGCAGGGGCAGGAGCGCATGTGGGTCGTCGAGTAGGTCGGGTCGTGCTCTTAAGGAAGGTATTATAAAGCGACGTGAACACAAGTGGCGTCCTCTTGTGTACTTGGGGTCATTAGTCCTTTGCCACCACACGTGTGATGTTCTTTGTAGCGGGCTCAAATGAATCCCTCGGTCTCGCCGGTGTTTCACTCCAATGAAGAATCATTCATCCACCGTTGCCTTCTCTTGGTATCTCACGCTTTCAGATATCATGAAAGCATTGAGTGGTAGAGTGGGATTGAAGGTGGTTTTACAATAAGAGCGAGGGGTTGGGTCGTGCGGGTAGTTCATGGCCCTCTCTGGAAATCGCGAGATTTCTAATGAGATTGACGGTTATGAGATTTTTTTTTTCAATCTATTACATTATATATCCCTTAAAATAACTTTATTCCTAGAAAGTGTCAAACTCTTGTATCAATTTGGGGTATTTCTCTCTTATCTCATCTTCCCGTTCCCACGTAGCCTCTTTTATTTTGTGGTTCTACCATAGTACCTTGACAAAGGAATTATCCCTAGAGCATAGGGCTTTCATTTCACAAGCTAGGACGCTTATAAACTTTTCCTTGTAACTCAAGTCCTCGTCAATCTGAAGAGGTTCATAGTATATTACGTGAGTAGGGTTCATTATATATTTTCTGAGTATTGACACATGAAAATATATTGTGTATACTTGAGAGGGAGGGTGGTAGGGCCAGCCTATATTCGCTCTAGAATTTTGAAAGGTCTAATTAAGCGAGGAGTTAGCTTGCCCTAACGCCCGTATCTCAAAACACTTTTCATGGGAGCCACTCTCAAGAATACCATGTCCCCTACTTAGAATTCCAAGCAAGTTGGATGAACCAACTGGGTATTCGATAGAAAGGGTCCGAACAAGTTGGTAATCGTCACTCCTGTTATCGTTGGATTCTTATTTCTTTTTAGGTTTGCCTCTAGGCCTCTTTGGTTGTGATGACAAGCTCGATGTCCTATTTTTCTTATTCCTTTGTGACCTTCCTATAGGACTCCTTGGTTGAGGTGATAAGTCTAATGAAGCACACTGACTTGTAGGATGCTCTTCATTCACTAAAGTAGCTTCTAGGTTTCTTCTTTAACTCTATTCTTTGATTCCTTCTTGTCTTGATTTAATGGTTTCTTCTTCAATTTCATGTCGCCAGTGCCAATAGACGCTTCCAAAAGATTTTGATGGTCTTTCATTAGTATCTTATAGAAGCGATTTTGCGATTGTTTTACCTTCATCAATAAGGCTTCGTTTCTGTCAAAGATCTTGAGGAACGAGCTGACTAACCCTACTCCCTACTATCATTTGATTAAGGCTAATAATATTAATCTTCAATACTTTGGTTAGTAGATGTTGATCTCCTTCTGCATTGAAACAAGATGAATCCTTTGCCTTCAATCAGACAATTGACTTGTCGCACAACTTCACGTTTCCAATAAGCTTCTCATCAAACTCCTTGAACTTTGTTTGATTTTTGGTCATGTGGTTGCTCGCTCCGCTATCTAGGTACCACATGTTGGTCTCCACTTGGTCTTCTCCATCTATGAGGAGGATTGTCATAACCTTCTATTTGTTGAGCATCAAGAGGTTAGGCATCTTCTCGGTCAACGTCAACGCAAGCTCTTCGTCAAGTGTGAGTTTGAGTCTATCTGTATGAAAGATGGTGAATAAATAGAGGACTTTGTCATGAAGTTAATGACGATTGTAACCAACATCTATTCATTAGGCTACAAGGCGGAGTAGATCTCCATCGTCAAGAATTTTCTTCGAGCCGCCCCTTTGAGATTCATGAAGATCTTTACCTCCATCAAGCACTTTGACGACCTCAAAAACATGTCAGCTGAGGAGATTGTTGGTTATCTTAAGGTACATGAGGAGAGACTTCATGACTATAATGATAAAGAGGAAAAGATGAACCTCTTACTCACACGAAGAGTGGCTTGAACGGACAAAAAATAAAGATTCAATTGATAGTTTTTTAGGTACGAAGGGACATAGTGGCCACAACAAGGAAAGTAGAGCTCGTGGACTTGGATGCAATAGTGGTCATGGACGTGGTGGCAGAGGAGGCCATGAAAATATCTCACAAACTCATGACTATGCCTACCCTTGAAAGCACAAAAGCATGATCAAGTGTTACTCTTGTGGAAAGTACAAGCATCATGTTGCATGGTGCAGTAACAAGAAGTGTGATAAGGAGGCAAACCTCATATTCACGCATGACGAATAACTTGCATTGATGTTGTTGAGAAGATGCCTAACCTCTTAATGCTCATTGAAAATAAGGTTATGGTGAACCTCCTCGTAGATGGAGAAGACCAAGTGGAGACCAACATATGGTACATAGACAATGAAGCGAGAAATCACATGACCGAAGATTGAGTAAAATTCAAGGAGCTTGGTGAGAAGTTTATTGAAAATAAGTTTTGCGATAAATCAATTATATCGGTCTAAGACAAATGATCCATCTTGTTCCAATGAAAGAATGAAATTTAATGTTTACGGCCTGTTGATGAGGAGATAGTCAGATTTTTCCTCAAGATGTTCGATAGAAATGAAGGCCTAGTCAGGTTGTTCCTCGAGGGGTTTGATAGAAACGGAGGCCTGTTGATGAGGGTAAAAACAACCACAAACCACCTCTATAAGATACTAATATAAGACTATCAACCTCTTCTAGAAGCCTTCGTTGGCATTAACATAAAGAAAGGGAAAAATAAATTAGTCGGTTCATATAAGATTTCATTCGCATTAACAGAAAGAAAGAGAAGAATAAACTAGTAGTTCGTATCTTTTGTTTCTTTCCATCAATTTTGAGGGATTTTTTGACATGTTCTTCTAAAGAGACCTCCACAATAAGAGACCTCCACAATGGTATGATATTATCTATTTTGAGCATAAACTCTCACTGGTTATTTTTTCTCTCATATTAATCAAGATGATGTTCTTTACTTATAAACTCATGATCTTCTCCCTAATTAGGAGACTACTTCTCTTTATGTCTTGTTTGAGCTCGAGAGTCGATTTCAAATCAATATTTCTACTTTCAAAGCAATCTACTATCCTATGTGTTGAGGACATATAGCCTTCCATTACGGTTTACCATATGCATCATATTTGATCCTTGATCATAGACTAATATTATGTACCCATTTATTGCCCTTGATCATAAGCTAATACCGTGTATCCATTTATTGCTCTTTCTATTTTATTTGTAATTTATTTGGTTATGTAAATGATTACAAATAGAGAACTTTCACCATCATTCAGATGGTTGTGGTTTTAGCAAATATTCTCACTATTACCTCATCTAAAACATGCTTTAAAACCTACTAAATAACGCCCCTCAAGAAACTTCCCACATTTGCCACACAAAGGCTTGTCAATGCTCTAGATTTGCTAATGATCAAATTGACAACTTGACGTTGGTCGCAAAGACTTCGAACACAGCTACTCACCTAGAGCGTTCTAGGGACATACATATCTATCAACACAGCTACTCGAAGTGTCGCTACATAGTCTATTGGAGCTAGGGCTGATACCATACCTTAAATTTCTTCTTTTAGACCCCTAATGAATTATTATGTTATGTTTACATCAGTATCGACGAGGTTATGAGTGAAAGAAGACAACCTTTGTATCTTGTAATTTTTTTGTATAATATTCTCGAAAGAAAGTTTTGTTATAGTATAGTGACGTGGATCGGTCATCGGTCATCGGCTAAGAAATTTAATTAAATTTTAATTTAGAATAAAAGAAATAGTGTAAAATGTTTAAGAAATAAATAGAAGGAGAGTACTTGAGTTGGAAGACGAAAAATAAAAAGTTTTTGGTGGTGGAGAGAGAAAGGGGAAGAAAGTTAGTGGGAATATGCTTACCCATTTGTTTTTATATTTAATTCAAAAGATTCCCCGACAAAACCCCATTTCTTACTCTACACCCTCTCACACTTGATCCTCACTCCCAACCTTTTTATATTAATATTTATTTATTTATCTTTTCAAGAAATTGCATTTCTTTTAACGTGATGCCTGATCTCCTGCTGCTCCCCTCCATGGACCACCATGCTCCTTAACTTTTTTTTTTTTTTTTAAATAATTTTATTCTCAATTTTAGTGGTTCCGACCCATCTAAAATTTTGGGTTAGTTTGATGGGGATCCGAACAACCTACATAGAGTTTGTAACTCAACCCAATACTTCAGTTTTTGGGGCATTTTTGCCCAAGCGGGTGTAGACGCGATTCTGGTGAACGGTCATACACCCTCGTATTGACCCGATATGAAATGGTAAAAGACTATCTAAGATTAAAGCATGAAAAAGAGATTTGGAATGGACATGCAACCATAGGCAACATGCCTTAGACAAGCATGACCGTGACATTCTCCCTACTCAATTGGTTGATGTTCCTATCAACCGACTCGAACAAGCAAGACTGAGACATCTATCATTCGGTCATGAGCAACATGCTTTGGACAAGCATGACTGTGACATCTGTCAACCGACTCAAACAAGCAAGACTGAGATATCTATCATGCAGTCATAGGCAACATGTTTTGGACAAATATGACCGTGACATCGGTTGAGGGTTGTTCAATATTTTTTAATCATTTAAAAAAAATTGTATTTTTCTATAATACATGATAAATTAATAACTAAAATTTGGATCATAATGCATCACTAACCTCGTTTGGCTATGTTGAAGTGACCAAAAAAAAATGTCAACCCACAAATCGAACCAATTTTTTTAGTTTTCAAAAAATTCAACCCAACCTAAATCGAAAAAAATCTAACCCAATCCAACTTTTATGATTAGGGTTGGATAGTCTGAGTTGGTCGATTTATCCAATTTATTTTTTTTATTAAAAAGAACGAAAGCAATTTCAATCTATTGAACCTTTAATGTACCAGAAAAATTATTTAGATTTTTTATATGCTCGAATTAACTTGTTTGATCAATCACAATAATAGTTCACACCCTCGACCTCTAAGATGATATTAGTGTCTTATCCACTAAGTTATTCTTAGATTGACCACAGTATAGTTAGTGTAGTGAAAATAACAAATTAATAGATGAGTTATGGAGTGATAGAATCTATTTGACACTCGACTAAAAATTTAGGTATAGATGGAGTTTGATAGAGTTTCAACTTAATTATTTCTTTACTGCAAAAAATGATCTCGATCTTGAGATCACAACTTCCTTTTTCTTTATTGATTGCTTTGTCAAGCCTCTCCCGTAATAGCTTAGTGACTATGACGAAATCATTAGATGACTCCTGTAATAGCTTGGTGACTATAACGAAATCATTAGGTGACTTGTCTTGGTTGGAATGATTTCTTTATTCCTTTCCTTAAGCAAAGGAGTCAAAGACATCTTTAACAATTGATTAGTGTAGTTTCGTAGCCAAGTCATATATTGACCAGGGCTGAACCGATAGATCAAGAGTTTGAAGAGATGAGTTATGTGCTAATATGTGTGATAATCGCACTCTTACAACAGTACAATGATTATGTAACACTTATTTTAACCTAGCAAACAAGTCAGTCGTGAGCAATTTGGATTTCGTGGACAACGTTTGAGAGATGTTTTGGAAAACGTGAGCGAGGAAATACGTTGAAAATCATTTGAAAAAAAACAACGTTATTAGCTAAAAGCGATTAGGTAACAACAATGATTTTGATAGAATATAACCTAGGTAGGAAGAAATGACAACTAGTCATTATTCTCTTTTGGGCATTTTAGGCTGACAGGAGTAGACATGATTTTGATTAACATTCAGACACTAGGTTTATCTAAGATGAACGCATGCAAAATGGGTTTGGAACGAGAATACGACTATGGATAGCACGTCGTACATGTAGTCATAAACAACACACCTTCAATAAGCATAACAGTGACACTAAGCGTCGAGTGAGATTCCACCCGAACGTACCTAGCCCACAGAATAACAATTTTGAGTTGAGATTATTACCGATATAAAAATAAAAAAAAATCTTGGACAAGATCCCAAGATCACCAACCTGCAATGCTAAGATTCTAACAGGTTTTGTCCACCTCTTAGGAACCTTTGCACGTTCTACTTTCATTTTTCTCATCATCATATTTGCCCCTACCAATGTTTTTTCTCCATTTTTGGTCAATTCATCCCAACTAATATATCTCTAATATATTCCTTTTTTTTAATTCAAATTTCCTAATTTTTTTAGTTTACGTTATCGTTTTTGTGATTCATCAGGGTGTTAAAAAAAATTTGATGATTCGAAATTCTCGATCAACCCAATTTAACCGGTAAGGTTTGTGTTCTGTTATGAACTCATTTCGGTTGAATTAGATTCAAATAAATGAAAAACGATATAAATTGAGTTGGGTCTAGTTCATTATTTAATAAGAGTTGTTTGAGTTGAAAAAATTTACAACTCGACTCTATCTAACCCAACCCATGAACAGCCCTACTTATTGATTAATAGTTGACGTAGAATGATGTTTAAAGGCATGTGTAATTTGTTCAGACAGTTTAATTTGAAAAAAAAAAAAAAACATGAGTATCAATCAATTCACATAATGCCTCGTTCTAATTGACTTTTCAAATATTATTTTTCTTAATTGACCACGGGTTATGATTAATTTTAATTTTAATTATGATTAAGAAAAACAAAATTAGGAGACAAAAAGGTATAGAGGGTCTCTCCTAAAGCCTTACAAAAAAATTGATGCTCTTTGAAAGAGATGATTTTGGCCAAGAAAAAATTTCACACATTTTGGGATATGAAAAAAAAAAAAAAAAAAACACGTTTTAAAACCGTGAAACTGACAGCGATACATAATGAGATGAAGCGGAATAAAACATTTCTTATAAAAGTATAGAAATCTCTTCTTAGCAGACACATTTTAAAACTACGAAGCTAACGGCTATACATAATGAATTAAGCCAGACAATATTTAGTAGCGATGGAGTTAACGGTTATAAAATTGAAAGCTTTAGTGGAGAGAGAGAGAGGAAGGGGCAATGGTAAGGCAACCACATGGGGTTTGCCATAGACAATTTGAAAGGCATAGTACTGATTGGCATTGGCTTTTTAGCAAACATATATGGTCCCAATTTTTCCCTTGTCTTAGGGCTTTCTCTTTCATACATGGTCCTCTCTCTCTCTCTCCTTCCTTTTCTTTTGTTTTTTCTCTCTCAACTTTTTAAATTTTCATTTTTATCATCAATCCTTTTTTGAAATTTATTATACGTTCATAAAATTACTGAATGTTCGGTCAAATATTCGGTCAGGTCGTTAGGTGGCTAGGTTAGAGTCATTCTATATCAGTTGAAGAGGAGAACGAAACATTTTTTTTTATAAAGGTGGGGAAGTCACTCTCTAACACGAGGCTGACGATGATATGTAACGATCTAAAATGGACAACTTCTACTTACAGTGGACTTAGAGCTGTTACAAATAATAATTCTGTTTTTAGACATCCAACTGGTTGAATACTCTCGTACAAAAAAAATGTTAAATTTTCTATCTAAAAAATAAAATTAGGGTTTTATTTCTATTTCAAAGTAATTAAAAAAAATTAATCGTATAACACCTTGCCTTTCTTGTTTTAATTTGAAAAGATGTTAGTTCGGCTCAACCTTGTCTTGCTTGGGGCCAAGGTCACTCAATGCAATGTCACATCTCATCTTGTCATCTCAATCCCCATCGACATGGTTCATATGTCTTGACGCCATCCTAAGTCTCGGGGTGTCGTCGGCCATCATAACTCGCTCGGTCATGTCATCAAGAACGGGCCCACATGTCACTCATCTCATCGGAACTTCCTGCATATCCATCCATCCGGGTTTTATCGAGGTATTGGCCCTCTCGTGTCCATGCCATGTCATTTATAGATACCGTGCCAGATAGCGGGTGTACGTAGCAATCTCCAACATGCGGACGATATAAACCACAAGAATATTTTTCAAATGAAAATTTAAAAATAAGAACACTAAAAACAAAATATTTATGAGATTTGTTCTAGAATTTGTGCCATAGTCGTACCGTAATGAAAGCGAAACTTGATAGGTTGAAGAAAAAATGGTATAAATTAAATTCATAATTTTTAAATATATATATATATATATTTAGAAAATAATATTTTTCACACATAACTAGACTAGTGGTTGACATTTGACCGTCATCTTAAGAAATTTATTAATTGTTAATTTTTACGGTCAACCATATCAAAATCTTATAAAGATTCAACTAATCTATATATGCAATATATTGCTTGTTAAAGTGGCTACATCAACTAAAAAGTGGCATTATTGACCTCAACCACTTCCAATTATGCTAAAAACAACTATTAAGTGGTTCAAAATGGTAAGATAATGTCAAATGGGTCAAGCCGATGTCGAGCTGCATGTGAGGGGATAACAAGGACCAAGCCCGTGCGCATCAGGCTGAACGCGACTTGGACTGACTATTAGGTTCATGGGCGTGGTTGGACTGACGAGCTGGTCTGATCATGCAGGTGGATTAGGGCATAAGTTGCTAGGTCAAGGCACGTTTGGGCTGGCATGAGTAATATGTTGAGGTGTGGGTTGACATTTGGAGGTGGGTCGCATGCGTGTTGGCTCAACACGTAAGTTCAGTTAAGAACTTAAGGCTCGTGTGACTGTGGTGCCGAGGTTGATGTTCAAAGCTTGGTTCAGTTTCAAACCTGATGTTTAGAGCTTTGTTCAAAGTTTGGTTTTGTTTCATACTCATCCTCATTTTGATCTTTTGTACGATCTCATTAGTGCATTGGACTAACTTTAGTTGCAACAATTCGTGTTTGCCTATTTCATCCCACAGCGAGGTGCAACTTAGAGTGGTGCCATACCAATAGTTGCCTGTAAACTATATTGTAAGCGAATTCTATGAGGTGCAACTTAGAGTCTCTAAGCGCCTGCAAAATCCAACATGAAAGCATGCAATAAATTTTCCAATGTTGGTTCAAACACTCGGTCTATCCATCTGTTAATGGGTGGAAGATAGTACTAAAGCCAAGCCGAGTATCCAACACTTTCTAAAGACCATGTCGAAAGGTATACATAAAACATGGGTCTCAATTTGACACGATCAACATTAACACTCCATGTAGTCTAATGATCTCCCTCATATATAATTGTGTCCAATTCTCCAACTTGGTAAGTTTGTCGATGATTAACCATATCACCATATATTCTTTTAGCGTTTTGGGCAAACCTACAATAAAATTCGTTGCTATATTTTCTCATTTTCATTCTAGCATGCTTAAAGGTCGTAACAACCTTATTGTCCTTTCCTTTAGTGCCTTGACCTATTAGCATACTCTAGGCAATTAATATCTCATTCCTCATCTCTTCACCCATTGAAAAACATAACCGTCCTTAACACAACAATCTGTTGTCTATGAATCAGGGAAAACTGTCAATAGATTTTGATGTGAGTTGGCCTATTATCCTAGTCAAGTTGGGATCCCCTATTGGAAATCTATAATTCGCTGTCTTAGCGTACGTCGGACTGTGAGCTAGGACATTTGTGCCCTAGCCCCTCCCACCATAACTACTATCTCTACTCATTCCAAATCAACTTACATTTGTAGTTGTCTCTAATCATAACTGACGAGTGAGTTGTCTTTTTACTTAGTGTCACAGTTGTACTTTTTCAACCGTACGATGTTGTGATTTTGACATGCTTACAACCAGCCTTAAGGAAAATTCAAGCACCATATTTATTTTTTGCTCGCTTTTATGGTTTCATTGGACCTTAGACAAGGCTTGGCTTTGCCCACCGAACATCACTTGTGTGGAATCCAAGGTTGTTCGATCACACATGTTGCTTGCGCGTGCATGTTCAATCATCTACGATACAATCGACTTGCCTCTACACTAGGCCAAGTCATTTGACTCGACCTTATCTTTGCTTGGGGCCAAGGTCTTTTCTGTGCAATATCACATGCAACATCATCTTGGTTCCCAATTAATATGACCCATATGTCTTGACACCATCCCAAGTCACAAGGTTTCGTCGGCCATCACAACTCACTTGGTCATGCCATCAAGAATGAGCCCATGTGTTGATCATAACATCAGGACATCACAAAAACCCATCCATCTAGGTTCAATCGAGGAATTGGCCCTCTCGTGTCCATGTCATGCTATTTATGAATTCATACTAGATAGCGGGTGCATAATCCAACCTCTAACGCATGGGCTAGGGCGCAATTCGGGCACACCCATGTCAGATACAGTCCTTGAAAAACTCATTTAAAAGAAAGTTACCCGAGATGCTTGTCTCACAACACTCATCCTCATTGTGGCATACGTATGTGCCACATAGTAGATCGCTAAGGTCACAAGGCTCATGGGTGGTGGAGAGCTGACACCATAACCCCTGTTAGGCATTTTCAATCTGGTGGGTGTAGACTGTGAGTCAACAAGTTCGACTTAACAAAAGAAGTTGTTAACTTGGAGAAATTTTATGATAACCATTAATAGTTATTAACTTGAGTAAGTTTAGAAAAATTGTTAATTATTTGTTTAGGATTTTTTTTAGTTGTTTGTAACTTGTGACAGAAAGTATCTATATATGTTCTATTAATAACAACAGAGACAATTGAAAAGCACAAGTGTCTAAGGTTCTTCTATTCTTTCTATTTTTTTATTTGTTTCGGTATATTTCGATCATGGGTCATATCAAACATAGACATGATATTGGAAAATAGACATAAGGTGTCATGAAGCGTCCATTTGGTGTTCGATTGACACTAAATTTTGCGAGCTTTCATATTTCATATGGGTGGGTTTGACTCTAGAACTTCATGCCTAAACTTCCTCACAAATCCCGACTTTCAATGTTAAGGCCCATGGTCCTACTCGACCCTTCAACAAACCTATCTGTGACATTCTTGTCTACTCATTGCCTCTATCTTGCTTATGCCTCATTTCCTCTTCAATACACACGTTATATGGTGTGTTGGATAATGCACCGTTCTCGTTGGTCGCATCATGAAATTCTTCTATATTGGCCCTTGTGTGGTCGGATGGGTGCCTCTTTAGGGTTGTTGCTTGCTTGACTCGACGTGAGGGTCACAAACTATTCAATTCATAGTATGGTTGTGACATTCAGTACATCAACAACTACGTTTATCTTATTGTAGTCGTACTTGATATCCATGTCATAGTTTTTTTATCAGTTCTAGCCACTTCGTTGCTCATATTTAATTCCTTCTGAGTGAAGTATTTTAAACTCTTGTGATCGGTAAAATTTTGAAGTCTTCTCTTTATATTGACAGTGCCTCTTGATTTTAAGTGCAAATACAATTGTTGTCAGCACTATGTTAGGAGTGGGATAATTCTATTCATATTTTGCACCTAACGGGAGACATATCGATAACCTTTGTATGCTGCTAATATACACATCCCTACCCATTCTTGGAGGCGTTTCTAGAAACAACTTAACATCATGAATGAATTGGCATTTGGCATTGTGAGCATGAGTCCTTGCACTAATTTGTGCTTCAAGTCTTAGAAAATTGCTTCCATGCCAATGTTAGATAAATTCCTATCATTTCTAGTTTTTAGTTACTATTTGTTAGGTAACTATTTTTCTGTTAAACCAATTAAAGGGAGTTGGTAGTGAGAGTGGAAGCTTTAATTAAGTTGCCCATTTCTTTTTATTGATTAAGTTGCGTAGGTAATAACCTAAGTCCTAGAAAGCTACACACCTTAGTAATGGTGGAAGGATGTGCCCACTTAGTAACAACTTCTCGTTTTTAGTCTACTAAAACTCTATCCTTCCACATCACTTGTTTTAGGAATGTAATTTGTTGTAGCCAAAATTTAGATTTATTGACATACAAATTTTTCTCTCTCAAAATTGTTAGAACTTTCATGAGGTGTAACTCGTGTTCCTTTTTAGTCTTGGACTACACTAGGATATCATCTACGCACACAATAATAAATTTGTTCAGATACCTCTTGAATACTCGATTCATCATTTTCATGAACACTACATGGGTATTTATTGTTGAGTCATAAACTTAAAATGACAAATGTTATGTTAGGAAAACTAATTTGGAAAAGCAATTTGAAAGAAAAAGGCTGAAAAAAGATTGAGAGTTGTTTTAGGGAACGATGGCAGGGGTTACGAAGTTTCTTATACCTAATCCCTTTCTTGTAAAGTCAGATCAAAAGAGTAGAGAGGGAGAGAAAAGAAAAACAAGAAAAGGTATAAATATACCTAATCCCTTTCTTGTAAAGTCAGATCAGAAGAGTAGAGAGGGAGAGAAGAGAAATAAGAAGTACATTGTAATAGAAGGTTTTTTTTTCAGTATTCTTTGTCTCTTTGTCTCTCCCTTCTCGACATCTCCTTTACAAATATCCGAGTAGTATTTTCACAAAGCGGTATCGGAGCATTCTATCGTTAGTGTGTGTGAGATTACTTCACAAATTAATGAGTCTTATTTTAATATTTATTAGGTCAAACGACATGACCACAAACTCATAGTTGTAATATCTTGACCTAAACGCTGCTTCTGACACGTCTTCCTCTCTTATTATGATCTTGTGGTAGCTTGGCCCTAGGTGAGTTTTGGAAAACATTATAGCTTCCTGAGTGGGTCAAAGAAGTCTTCTATGCGAGGGAGAGGATATACTTATTCTTTACTCTCATATTCTTCAATTCCTCATAATCAATGCACAATCACATTAAACTATCTTTTTTCTTAATAAATAGCACTAGCGCTACGCTAGGGTGTATGAAACCCTTATCTAGCATGTTATGCAATTGTATGTTGAGTTTCTTGAATTTTTTCGGTGCCATGCGGTATAGAGACTTTGAGATATGGTTGGTACCTAGTTTGAACTCAATGCAAAAATCTTCTACTTGTGATGCACCCTTGAAACATATGTCAAGGGAACTCTCTCATTATTGGTTTGTAAGACCCACATGTTTCTTCCCTCTTTTATGTCCATGATGGCTAATATGTCCTAGGTTCCTTGTTTGATAATCTCCTTATTTTTAATGGTTCATCTCTAGCAAGTGTGTGTTGTGAGTGTCGATTGAGAGCATGAGAATTGTGTACCCTTAGTGTCGGGGAGGGAAAATGGGTTGCGAGCATGAGAATTTTGGTGCCTCACTGAAATTCTTGCTCGTTTTTAGGCAACGACACACTATTTTTTTTTTTTTGAATCTTTACAACTTAAGGGGGAAGAATATGTAATATTAAAAAACAAGTAGAATAATGATCGTCCAAACGATGATAAAGTGATAATTGTTCAAGGGATGAGGGTGTTAAATGTACAATATGTCATAACTATACATACTAAGATAATATACTGATTTATTGGTTTGTTATCATGGATCATATACTAATTTATTGGTTTGTTATCATGGATCATATAGTGATTTATTGTGATTTATTGGTTTGTTATCATGGATAGAAGAGAATCGAGATTTCCTGGTTCCTTACCATGAATAGAGGAGAATCGAGATTTCCTGGTTCCTTACCATGAATAAAGGAGAATCGAGATTTCATGGTTCCTTACCATGAATAAAGGAGAATCGAGATTTCCTGGTTCCTTACCATGAATAAAGGAGAATTGAGATTTCCTGGTTCCTTACCATGAATAAAGGAGAATCTAGATTTCCTGGTTCCTTACCATGAATAAAGGAGAATCTAGATTTCCTGAATGGATAAAGGAGAATCGAGATTTCCTGGCTTGTTACCATGGATAAAGGAGAATCGAGATTTCCTGGTTTGTTACCATGGATAAAGGAGAATCGAGATTTCCTAGTTTGTTACCATGAATAAAGGAGAATCGAGATTTCCTGGTTTGTTACCATGAATAAAGGAGAATCTAGATTTCCTGGTTTGTTACCATGAATAAAGGAGAATCTATATTTTCTGGTTTGTTACCATGAATAAAGAAGAATTGAGATTTCCTAGTTTGTTACCATGGATAAAGGAGAATCGAGATTTCCTGGTTTGTTACCATGGATAAAGAAAAATCGAGATTTCCTGCTTCCTTACCATGGATAAAGGAGGATGGAGATTTCCTGGTTCCTTACCATGAATAAAGGAGAATCTAGATTTCCTGGATGGATAAAGGAGAATCGAGATTTCCTGGTTTGTTACCATGGATAAAGGAGAATCGAGATTTCCTGGTTTGTTACAATGGATAAGTTACCGTGACATTTAACTTAACATGGTATCAGAGCCAAGGTTTATTCATTAACAATGTCTATCATATCTTCTTCCTCCTCCCCATCCACTATCTCCAACACGATCCCATCGACCATGACATCGACCTTTAGCTCAATCCCTCTCCACCACGCTGTTAGAATCCGTCTCACGAAAAAATAACTTCATCATATGGCGCACCCAACTCCTCCCCTACCTACGGAGTACGAAACTTATGGGCTACCTCGATGGCATCATTGTCGCACCTGCCAAGCTGGTCCCTTCCTCAATCGCTACTGGTGCTGACCTAGTCTCTAATCTGGCCTATGATCGTTGGTATGATTAGGATCAACAGGTCCTTAGCGGCCTTCTCTCCTCCATATTTGAGGAGATTCTTCACGATGTTGTTGCCGCTACTATGTCCAAGGAGGCATGGGATACCCTGCAGCGGATGTTTTCGTCGTCAACTCGTGCTCGCACTGTTTAGATCCGTGTTAAGCTTGCCACGTCCAAGAAACGCAATCTGTCTACGACAGATTATTTTCCCAAGATCAAAGGGTTGGCCACCGAGCTGGCCGCCACCGGCTCTACCTTGCGGGATGATAACGTGATCACGTATCTCCTTGCTGGTCTTGGCCCTTACTATGATCCCTTCGTCACCTCGATGACTACCAAGAGTGAAGCCCTCACGCTTGATGATGTGTTTGCACAACTCATGAAGTTTGAAGCTCGTCAACTACAACACCAAGTTGAACTTGAGTTAAATTCTGGATCTTTGGCCAATTATGCTGGTTGCGGTGGTCATCAAAAGAACCGTGGGCGTAGGGATCGTGGTCATGGACGTTCTCAAGGTGGCGCACCCTTTCGTCCAGCTAGTGATCGTTGTGACCTTTCTACTCATCCTTCCTGCCAGATCTGCGGCAAAGTGGGGCATACTATCGTTCGCTGTTGGCTTAGGATGGATGAGTCCTATCAAGATGAACCTCCTTCTGCGGCACTGGCGACTACTTTCTCTTACAAGAGTGATCCAAATTGGTATAGCGACACATGTGTCATTGATCATATCACTACTGATCTGGATCGTCTCTTTGTGTGTGAACGCTATCATGGAGGTGAACAAGTTCAAGTCGGCAATGGAGCAGGTTTGCATATTTTGCATACTGGTCATTCTTCAATTAATACTGCTGCTCGTCCTCTTGCATTGCGTAATATTTTGCATATGCCTGAAATTTCCAAACATCTTCTTTCCATTCATAAATTTTCTCGTGATAGTGACGTATTCTTTGAATACCATCCTTGGCGTTTTTCTATTAAGGATGATGGTGATATGAATCCAACAACTGAAAACTTCCATATACCCGAACGAGTAATTACAAGAAACAATACAAAGAAGATTCAAGTATCAAATCAAGAAAATAATTGAATGACTGACATTGAAAAGTGATTAGAAGACTTGCCATTGGTGGTTGAACTACCAATTAAAACAATTTATGAATACCTTATTTTCTTCAATTTATATTTAATAGCATTTATTAATAGTTTGTATGAATGCCTTGTTTTTTCTTCCATTTGTATTTAGTAGCATTTATTAGTGATTTGTGGTTGGTGGCTGAACTTTATTGTGTTAGGGTTATCTTTTGAGCCTATTTTAAGACATGTAATATTCATGTTTGGGAATGAATTATTGAATACAGACAAAACCTTTGTGTTTTCTCGATACCCTTTTGGTGTTATTATTTTTCAAACTTGCTTTAGGTTTGATGTTTAAACCGATTCATTGAATTAGTTTTGATCAAGCTAATTCTGGAGTGAATTGTCTTGGTATCTAAGAGTGACCATCATAGATTTCAAGTTCGATCTAAAAGTCATTCATCTTCTAACCAGCTCTTGATTGGAATCAATCCGTTAAGTTAGCTTTCTCTGTGAACGTTTTGCAAGGATTCTAGAAAGACCTCTAGCTTTGCAAAAATCTAGCATTGTTGTCGCTTATCAAACGCTCGAGGAACAGTCTTCTAGACGGGGGGTGTGAGTCTGGTCTCTATCCTATTAAGCTATCTGATGTCGATGATCTCAAGCACTCCTTAGTCAACAGATCTACTACTCACGCTCAATGGCATGCACGTCTTAGACATCCTTCATCTCAAGTAGTAAAGTCAATTTTATGTCTCAATAATATTTCATGTGCTAGTGAGTCAACTTTGCTAGTTTGTAATGTGTGTCAGTTAGCAAAAAGTCATCAGTTACCATGCACTAGTTCTTTCCATATGTCTTTGTCACCTTTAGAACTTATTTTTTCGGAAGTTTGGGCCCTGCACCTCCATCTGTTGGGGGTATTAAATATTATATCAGCTTCATTAATGATTTTAGTAAATTTTCGTGGATCTATTTGATGCATGATCGTACAAAAGCTCATCTTATACTTTTGCAGTTCCAAGCTCATGTTGAGCGCCTCCTAGATACTAAAATCAAGTATGTCCAATCTGATTGGGGTGAGAAGTATCAGAACATTCAGAACCCATTCTTTCGTTCCCTTGGAATTGCTCATCTTGTTTCGTGCCCTCACACGCATCAACACAATGGGTCTGTTGAACGTAAGCACCGTCATATTGTTGAAATTGGCCTAGCGCTTCTAGCTCATGCTAATGCACCTATTAAATTTTGGGATGATGACAACCACATATCTCATCAATCGTCTTGTTACTCGTGTCATCGATAACAAATGCCCCTTAAAGCGTCTTTTTCATCCCCCACCAAATTACTTATTAAAAGTTTTTGGATGTGCTTGTTTGCCTCATCTTAGCCCTTATAACAAATAAAATCTCTCTTTTCAATCCAAGGAATGTGTCTTTCTAGGCTACAGTTCTTTACATAAAGGGTATAAGTGTCTTGACACCGATTCTGATTGTGTCTATATTTCTAGAGACATCATATTTGATGAGAGTGTTTTTTCATTCAAGAAAAGCCCCACCCAATTTTTCTCCAACCTTGCAGCCGAAGCACAATGCCCCTGATTTGTGCAGCTTGCATTTGGGTAACAACAGTACTAATTTAGAGAATGATCATATGCATATATCTATGCGCATATCTATGCCTACTAACTCTTTCGATGCATAAAATCTAGTGCCTAAATGAAAAAAAGAAAGAAGGTAGTTTCTATTCTTAGTTAATGTGAGTTTTAAAATTAAGTCAAACGGCCAAACATTTATTTTAGGAAGGAGTAGTTTTATGGGTTAGAAAACTTAGGGATTCTGATGGCCATTTTAGCTTTCGAAAAATTATAAATATATTTTGTTTCTGATTGTAATAGTAGAGAAAAAGAGAGTAGAGAGAAAGAGCAAGAGACAACGAAAAGTGTATAGTGTAATAGAAAAAAGTTTTTTTAAGAATTTCTTTCGTCCCCTTGTCTCTCGCCTCTCGACACCTCATTCATAGCTTCGTGAGAGTTATTTTATCAAGTTAGTTTCAGAGCGAGCATTTATTTTCAACAAATTGGTATTAGAGCGGCTTTTAATTTCAACAAATTGGTATCATAGCCGATGGCAAATATGATGTGACAAATGCCGCTACCATGATTGACGAAGAAAAACTACGAGAATTGGAGCATCCAAATGAAAGCTCTTCTCAGTTCGCAAGACACATGAGAGGTGGTCGAAGAAGGTTTTGAAGAACTGAATGATACCACGGGTTATACGACAATGTAAAACAAGGCGCTAAAGAAAGCACGATCAAAAGATAAGGCATGTTTCGAGATATTGACGATTCGGGCTTTGAGAAGATTGCAAGGGCAACTACTTCAAAAGAAGCTTGGGACACTCTAGAAAAGGTGTTCAAAGGAACCGACCGAATCAAGCAGGTGCGTTTCCAGACTCTGCGTGGCGAGTTGGAGAGCATGAAGATGAAGGAGTTAGAAAATGTATCTGACTACATTATACGTGTAAAGACCGTGGTGAATCAGCTAAATCAAAACGGAGAAATGTTATCCGAGACGCGGGCTGTGGAGAAAATCTTGAGGTTGTTAACTGACAACTTCGAGGATGTTGTATGTGTCATAGAAGAATCGAAGGACCTAGCAAAATTCATAGTCGATGAGCTTGTCGGTTCTCTAGAGGCACACGAGCAATGTAAGAAAAAGAAGGATGAGCCACTCGATCAAGCGCTCTATATGAATGCATCAATAAAGGATGGAAAAGCACTTTATTCACAAAATGTTCAAAGTAGAGGTCGTGGAAACTGCGTGAATGGTCGAGGTGGTTAAGGCAACAGTTACGAAGATATCTATAAGGAGAAGAGACTGTCGAGCCAAGCAAATTGGGGTGGAAAAGAACGCAATCAAGGACGCGGTTAAGATATAATTCCAACATCCAGTGTTACAAATGTCAGAAATGTGGCCACTACGCAAATAACTGTAACTTCGACAGATGTTACAATTGTGGCAAAATGAGTCATTATGCAAGAGATTCTCGAGCCGAGGAAAAGGTGGAAGAAACCATCAACCTAACCTTGGATTACGCAACAAATGGAGACATTCTCTTGATGGCCCAAAATGAAAAAGCCGAATACAAAAGGAGTCGGCGGCACGAAAGACGACAGCGACAGTCGTGAGGCGATGGAAACTGTTAGAAATGAGGTGATGCACAGCGGATGTGGCGAAATCCTGATAGAGGAGACGAGAAAATCGAATAAATATGAACAACCGAATAATAGAGAACCCGAGCCCAAAGAGAGAGAGTTGCAATGGGCAGAAAAGCTACTCGAGGAAGAAAGAAGAAAGAAGAAAGAGGATGAAAATGGAAGAAGAAAAGAAAGAGTTAGAAATGAAGGTTGAAAGGTTAGAGAAGGAAGTGGCTGAGCTGAGTGAGAGTTCCTTATATCTCAAATAAGAGAAGGGAGAGAATGAGCAGATAATCTTTGATCTTATGAAGAAAGTTGGAGAAGGTGTGGAGAAAGAGAATGGCTTGTTAATGAAGATTGAGGGTCAAGTGGACAAGCTAGTGAGGGAGGAGAAAGATATAGAGATGCTGACTATTGACTCTGACAATTCGGAGGAGAACGTCGACGAGAAAAACAAAACTGGCCGAAGGAAAAATTCTTTCGAAGGAAAAAATTGCGGAAAGTAAAGGAGAGGGAAAGATTTGCTGAAGACTCTGATGTTTTATTTCTTTTGAGTTGAATTCTTCAAATAATAAACCTAATTACAAAAATAGAAAAGTGGAATTCTTTAAATAATAAACCTAATTACAAAAATAGAAAAGTGGACGAAGACTTCGCCCAAAGTTGGCCAAAAATGGCAGCTAGAATTATGCTCTTTCATGGGCAGAAAAGTGGGCGAAGACTTCGCCCAAAGTTGGCCAAAAATGGCAGCTAGAATTATGCTCTTTCATGGGCATGAATTCAGAAGTTTTGAAACGTAAAAACAACTTAAGGAATATAGCTTTTATTTAATAATGATTCAATAGAGAAACTCACTCAACGTGAACTTGAATCAAGTCCAATAGGATGCAGTGAATTTACGACACACGATTGAGACACTCACTTGTGATAAAGCCAAACTGGAGGAAACAAAAATGCTAGCTGTAAATGTCGTTGTGGACTTGCGAAAGGAATTGAGTAAACTAAACGAAGCCATGATGTCTGAGTCAAGCGTGGCTGAGAACGGGAAAAAAAGGAAGAGTTGGTGTCTTAGAAGGGTCGTTCTCGTGAAGACCCAAATGAAGTCTCATCAGAGAAGGACAAGCTTAGTTTGCCGCTCAAGGACAAGGAGAGGAAACTGAAGAAACCACGACTCAGCTCAAGAAAACGAAAACGGCGTAAGTGGAATCATTGAATAGAGCATTTAAGTTAATGGGGAGTTTTGTTGGGAATAAATTGAAATGAAAAAAAAAAAAAAAAATAGTTTCTATTCTTAGTTAGAGTGTTTTAAAATTTAGTGAAAAGGGACCAAAATTTATGTAAGGGAGTAGTGGTTTTATGGGTTAGAAAATGTGGGATTCTGACAACCATTTAGCTTTAGAAAAATTATAAATAAGTTTTGTTTCTCGATGTAATAGCATAGAAAAAAAAGAGTAGAGAGCAAGAGCAAGAACAAAAAGAAAAGTGTACAATGTAATAGAATTTTTTTTTTTTCAGAATTTCTTTGGTGCCCTTGTCACTCCCCTCTCGACACCTTCTTCACAGTTTCGTGAGAGTTATTTTATCAAGTTAGTTTCAGAACGAGCGTTTATTTTCAACAAATTGGTATCAATTGGTTTTTAATTTCAACACTCTCTGTGTCGCTGATGCGCGAATCGACATTGGTTGTTCTTGTTGGAAATAAACTTAAATGAGAGAGAGAGAAAAAGCAGTTATTAACTTTGGTTTTTAAATTCAGTCAAAAGCCTATGCGTATCTTAGTAAAACAATGGTTTATGGGTGAGAAAATGTGGGATAGTTATTGCCACAAAAAATGAACAAAAAGAGCAAAAGTTAAAGTTGTTAATAGAAAAGGTTTTTGAGAATTCTTTGTCTCCTTGTCTCTCCCCTCTTGACACCTCTTTCACATTCTCGTGAGAGTTATCTAAATGAGTTGGTTTCAAAGAGAGCGTCTATTTTCTACAAGTTGGTATCAGAGCGGATTGTTATTTTCATTAGAGCGGCTTTTAATTTCAACAAATTGGTATTAGAGTCGATGGCGAACATGGTGGGACAAATGCCGCTACCACGATTGACGAAGATGAACTACGAGACTTGGAGCATCCAAATGAAAGCTCTTCTCGGTTCGCAAGACGCATGGGAGGTGGTCGAAGAAGGTTTCAAAGAACCGAAGGATACCACGGGTTATACGGCGGCGCAAAACAAGGCGCTAAAAGAATTACGGTCAAAGAATAAGGCAGCATTATACATCTTGTTCCGAGCTGTTGACGAGTCGGGATTTGAGAACATTGCAAGGTTAACTACTTCAAAAGAAGCGTGGGACACTCTAGAAAAGGTGTTCAAAGGAACCGACTGAGTCAAGCAGGTGCATCTCCTGACTCTGTGTGGCGAGTTGGAGAGCATGAAGATGAAGGAGTCAGAAAATGCATCTGACTATATTACACGTGTACAGACCGTGGCGAATCAGCTAAATCAAAACGGATCAATGTTACCCGAGACGCGATTTATGGAGAAAATCTTGAGGTCGTTAACAGGCAACTTCGAGAATGTCGTATGTGTCATAGAAGAGTCGAAGAACCTAGTGAAGTTCACAGTCGATGAGCTTGCCGGTTCTCTCGAGACACACAAGCAACGTAAGAAAAAGAAGGAGCCACTCGATCAAGCACTCTAGACGAAGGCATTAATAAAGGATGAAAAAGTACTCTTCACTCAAAATGTTCAAGGTAGAAGTCGTGGAAGCCGCAGGAATGATCGAGGTGGTCAAGACAACAGTTACGAAGAAAACAACCAGGAGAAGAGGCTATCGAGCCAAGCAAATTGGCGTGGAAGAGGACACAATCAAGGGCGCGGTCAAGGATACAATTCCAACATCCAGTGCTACAAATGTCAGAAATATGGCCACTATGCAAATAATTGTAACTTTGATAGATGTTACAATTGTGGCAGAATGGGTCATTATGCAAGAGATTGTCGAGCCGAAGAAAAGGTGGAAGAAACCATCAAATTGGTCTTGGATGACGCAACAAATGGAGGCATTCTCTTGATGGCCCAAAACGAAGAACCGAACACAAATGGAGACGAAGGCGCGAAAGATGATGGCGGTAGTCTTGGGGTGGTAGAAACTATTAGAAATGAGGTGATACACAACGGATTTGGTGGAATCGCGGTATCGAAGACAAGAAAATCGAAGAAGGATTAACAATCGGATAACAGAGAGCCTGAGCTCAAAGAGAGAGAGCTCCAATGGCGGGAAAGAGGTTTGAGGAAGAAAGAAGAAAGAGGATGGAATGGAGAGAAAGGATGGCAGAAATGCAGATTGAACATGAGAAACATATGGTTCAAATGCAAGCTGCAATCCCTTCAAAATCCCTTGAAAATCCCAAAACAATAACGAAGAAGAAGCCCATGCGATCGGTGAACGAGCCAAAGAAACTACCGGATCATCAAGAGGAGAAAAAAGATTCAGAACAACAACCCAAATCTACCGTGGATAAATCTGTGGAGAAGTCTCAGAAGTAGACGTTGAAATCGCTGAACGAGCACCTTTTGAATGAGACACACGAGAAGAGAAAGGAGTTTGGAGCTCTGGTTCAGGCTAAAGAGGGTTTGGAGTTCGACTTGAAGAAGAATGCCGACGAGAAGAAACAGAGTCAAATGGATGAAGTGGGAGATAGGATTTGTAGGTTAGTTGAGAGTGAGAGATTGAAGAATGTGGAGATTGGAAGTTTGAAAGATGAGAATAATGGGCTTGGGTTGAAAGTTGAGGAAGGAAGGGAGAAATGGATGAAGGTTTGTTGTGAGAAGGATGAAATTAAGGCTAATTCTAATGGATTGTTTGAGGAAATAGGAGATTTGCGAAAGAAAATGATTGAAATGGAGAAGAATGAAAGAAGGGATTTGGAAGAGACAGATGATTTAAAGGTGAAATGCAAAAAGTTGTCAGCTAAAAAGATGGAGAGCGAGATTAGGAATCGAAATCTGTTGAAAGAGAAGAAATTTGTTAAGAAGTTATTGGATGAATTTGGTAGGGTCATTGAAGATTTGGAGAGAAAGTTAATTCGAAAATGAAGGAGAAAGATATAGAGATGTTGACTCAACAGAGAAACTCACTTGACGTGAACCTGAATCAAGTCCAACGGGAGGTAGTGAATTTACGACACACGATTGAGACACTTACTCATGATAAAGCCGAACTGGAGGAAGCAAAAATGCTAGCTGTAAATGTCGACGTGGACTTGTGAAGGGAATTGAGTAAACTGAACGAAGCCATGATGTTTGAGTCAAGCGTGGCTGAAAATGGGAGAAATGAAGAGTTGGTGTCTCAGATGAGCTATTCTCGAGAAGATCCAAATGAAGTTTCATCAGAGAAGAAAAACATTAGTTTGCCGCTCGATGACAAGAAGAGAAAACTAAAGAAACCACAACTGAGCTCGAGAAAATGAAAACGACGCAGATGAACATTGAATAGAGCATTTAAGTTTATGGGGGAGTTTGGTTGGAAATAAACTTAAATGAGAGAGATAGAAAAAAAAAAGAAAAAAAAAAACAGTTATTAATTTTGTTTTTTAAATTCAGTCAAAGCCATATATATTTTAGGAAATTAGTGGTTTATGAATGAGAAAACGTGATATTTATTGTCAATTTTAGATGTTAGTAAAACTTATAAACAGGATTTAATTCTCATTGTGAGGGAAAAAAGGAACAAAAAGAGCAAAAGCTAAAGTATAGTGTAATAGAAAAGGGTTTTGAGAATTCTTTGTCTCCTTGTCTCTCCCCTCTCGACACCTCTTTCACAGTCTCGTGAGAGTTATCTAAACGAGTTGGTTTCAGAGCGAGCGTTTATTTTCTACAAGTTGGTATCAGAGCGAATTGTTATTTTCATCAGAGCGGCTTTTAATTTCAACAGTTCTGCTAATGATTGGGGCCTTGGGTCCTCCACCAGCAGATGATATTACGCAATGCCCGATCGGATACTTGGCCGCTGGTTGACCAACAGTTGTAGCACCGGTTGCTCCCCTCACAATGACTGGTACGGCTATCCCCTCAATTATGGATCATGCACCTATTACTCATCCATATGGTACTCAATTGAAGCATAATATCAAGAAACCCAAGGTGCGTACATATGAAACATTAACATATTCTGTGGTTTGATCTTCTGCCTCTGAATCTACTTCACATATTACTGTTATGGAGCATCCCCTCTGGCGTTAGGCAATGAATGATGAATTTCAGACACTTATAAAAAATAATACATGACACTTAGTTTCTCCTCAGGCTGGTCTTAACGTTATTGATTGCAAATAAGTTTTCAAACTCAAGCAAAAGCCAGATGGCTCCATTGATCGCTACAAAGCACGCCTGGTTGATAAAGAGTTTAAACAGCAGTATGGCGTTGATTATGATGACACCTTTAGTCCAATTGTTAAGCCCACTATCATTTGGTTCTTATTATCTCTTGTTATTTCTCGTGGTTGGGTTATTCGGAAGATTGATATTCAAAATGTTTTTCTTTATGGTTTTCTTAATGAAGATGTTTATATGAAGCAGCCCCTTAGATTTGTGGACTCTCAACTTCCTGGTTATCTCTGCAGGCTAGATAAGCCGCTTTATGGCCTCAAACAAGCTCCACGTGCCTGGTTTTCTCGCCTTAGCTCAAAACTATTACAGTTGGATTTTGCACCTTCAAAAGTTGATGTCTCTCTTTTCATTTTTAACAAGACGGGCATTCGGAAGTACATCCTCATCTATGTTGATGACATTATTATCATTAGCTCATCTTCTACGGCTATTGAGAAACTTCTTACATAGCTTTGGGATGATTTTGTCGTCAAGGATCTTGGCACTTTAAGTTATTTTCTTGGGATTGAGGTCCGCCATACTTCCAATGGACTGGTTTTGACACAACATAAATACATTCAAGATTTATTGTCTAGAACCAATATGCTCACCTCCAATGGTGTGCCGACACCTATGCTTCCTAGTGAGAAATTGTTATTCGATAGTAGTGGAAAGCTCTCACTTGAAGATACTACTCGTTATCGGAGCGTCGTTGGTGCTCTCCAATATTTGTCTCTGACACGTCCTGATATATCCTTTTGTGTCAACAGAGTGTGTTAGTTCATGTCCTCCTCAACTTCTATACATTGGGCGGCGGTCAAACGAAATCTCCATTACTACATGACACTATTGATATTGGCTTATGTCTTACAAAGTCCAACACTGATTTGTTGAGTGCCTTCTTGGATGCTGATTGGGCCGGGAATGCTGATGACCGTTGAAGCACTGGAGGATGCGATCTTCTTTGGTGACAATCTTATCTCCTGAAGTTCAAGAAAACAATCGACGGTTTCTCGTTCTAGTGCAGAGGCCGAATACAAGGCGATTGCTGATGTCATTGCTAAATTAATCTGGATCCAAGTCCTTTGAAGTGAACTCAGGATCTTGCAAGTGTGAGCGCCTAGCCTGTGATGTGACAACATTGATGCCACCTATATGTTTGCCAATCCAATCTTTCATTGACAGACGAAGCATGTTGAGGTTGATTATCACTTCGTTCGTGAACGAGTATCGACTCGTTAGCTTGATGTGTGACTCATACCTTCCAAGGATCAACTCGCAGATATCATGACAAAGCCACTGCTAGCTCCTTCTTTTAACAGTTTTAGGCGCAATTTGAACTTAGTAGTACATCGTTCAGATTGATGGGGTTGTTAAACATAGAATAGGTCATATCTATACACACTAAGATAATCTACTGATTTACTGGTTTGTTACCATGGATCAAAGAGAATAAGGTTGTGACCCATCTAGGTTACAATGTCATTCAACTTAATAGAGGGCAAACTAGCAACACTTGTGCAGTTTCCTATAATTTTTGGATTAAGGATAGAGTTTTGATTGTTTTAACATAGTTGTTGAATTAATTTTGAGGACGTGTTTCAAACGAAGAAGTATGATGGATCGCAATGAACGTTCTCCTAAATTTGGTAAACTTATAGGGTTTTAAACCCAAAATATTATCGAGTTAAATTCAATTTGATTAGCTAATGGTTTTAATTGAGTCTTGTTCCAATTGATTCAGGTTGAAGCACTCAAAAAGTTTGGCAAAGGAACCAAGAGCATCATGATGGAATTCCTCTTTAGTGTAGTTTCAAAATAGAAATACGTAGAAGAAAGGGACTAGCAAGCTAAGATTTTTCTTGCAGGATTGAATTGAATATGAGTTCGTATTGAACTTCGAAGATTAATTAAGATTAGTTATACATATATGCCCAATTTTGTAGTTTATGGAATACACATGATTAGCAAGATAGGTGATTTAGCTATGCAATTTACTACGGTCTGTCTATAATATATGATTTACGATGATATGAGATAATGTGATTATTTTACTCTGATTATACGATAATGTGAACTATTAACGAGCGCCGATTAACCTTCAAATTGAACATGTCTTGATTGACAAGACTCTGCATTCGTATCTTTTATGATTATGAGTTGGTATGGCAAAATCATGCCCCTAATATGCGTAAGCTTTATGGTGAACTTATTCGAATAAGGGCATAGTTCCACACAAGTATATAATAGTTGGTAGGCACGACGACATTATGGAACCTATTAGGAAGTTTCAACTAATGTTTAATAGAGAATCTATCTCGATTCACAATGTTCATATTGTATAATGAGTTATGAGTAAGAACCATAATGAGATAACACCGTGAATATCTATGTATATGTACGAGTTAATAACAATTGTGAAAATAGTAAAGTAGATTATCGTAAAACTTCAGGTAACCGTAATGAGATTAATGATCTCTAAGGAGTCGAATCTTTTTTCTTTCTTTTTCTCGTTGGAATTCAAAGTCACGAATGATCAAAGTGACGATCTTTGACACCTTGATTTTCTAGCTACCTGTCCTTGTAGGAATCTCAAGTCGTCTCTCTGATCCGATTTCTGCACCCTGTTTTTGGATTAGGTCATCAGCCAACACCAATCATACCTTTTATTGAGATAGAGAAATCAAGACAGTATCTCTTTCAGATGCAAGAAGATCAACTACATTTCCATTTTTTTAATCAACAAGGAGTTCTGAATCGTTCTAACATATGAAGTTATTTTGAGAAGTTGATTAAGCTTACAAGTTATCGAGACTTTACCCTTCATATTTTTAGTACCAACTCCTTTATTCACGTCTGAAACGACGAGTCATTCAACATATTTATATTGAATTATATCATTCTAAAGGTTGGTGTTCGGTTTTTATTCTCGTAATTCTTGATAGCCACGTACTACATTCAATAATTTTCAATAACATACCTCAAATTCGAGCGTTTAGAAGTTTAACCGATCCAAAGATTCCTTTCAAAATTCGTTAAGGATTTTGAAGTTTATGCCAAATTAAATGCATCTAATTAAACAAAGATCTGAAGAGAGATACTTCAAGCTTTGGAAAATGGAAGATAGATAAATATTTTATATTTTGTCACCTCACTTTAGGGTTGTGAATGATTATTCCATTATATATTCAAATCTCAAAACCTTATTCTAAAAAAATAATTTTATGTATTAAAAAATGTAACAAGTTGATCCAATCTTTGTATAAAAATTATTAATAAATATTCCCAAAAGATCTCAAACCCAAATCATATCTTATGAAAACTATATAATATACAATAATTAACTTAATCCTATTTCTTACGTTAATTATTTATATTTAAATGCATAGAGTCCCTTTAATTTAATTATATGAAAAAAAAAAAAAAAAAAATCCTATCTTACAATTGGTCGCACCTGCACAGCTGCACCATTACCCAACATTATTAGGTCTTTCTAACCCTTTCTTTAAAAAAAATTATAAATTAATTATATTAGTTTTTGCAATGGTCGTGAAAATATTTTGTTCGTAAAATAATAATTTTTATAGAAAGTAAAAATGTAACAACTCATGCCCACTGCTAGTCGATATTGTTCTATTTGAGCTGTTTCGTTTTCCTCCCCAACCAATATGGAATTGTGAGATCTCACACTCTACCCCCTTCTGGGACCAACGTCCTTACTGACACACTATCTTATGTCTATCCCTTTTCGAGGAATAACCTCCTCACTGGCACATCACCCGATGTCTGACTTTGATACCAACTGTAACCACCCAAGCGGATTCTCACAAAAAAAAAAAAAAAAAAAAAAAAAAAAAAAAAAAAAAAAAAAAAAAAAAAAAAAAAAAAAAAAAAAAAAAAAAAAGAAAAATA
>NW_019272049.1:1072477-1130212 GCF_002738345.1 Cucurbita maxima | reverse complement strand
TTTCTTTTTTTTTTTTTTTTTCAAAAGTGGAAAAATAAATACAAATAAAAAAAATTAAAATTTTAATAGTTGAGCTGAAAATAACCCCAAAAAATTCTAATAGTATATTTAATTATTAAAAATTAAATAGTTAATATTTTTTTAGAAATTAAAAAATTAATATTTGGATTCATTAAAATATAGAGATTAAATTATTCTAATAGATTTATTATGTTTCACTTTTCCACCCCATTTTATTCTTTTAAAATGCTTAGTTTTATTACCTAGAATTTTAAATTAAATAAAAATATATCAAAAGCCTATGAATAAAAAACACTTGCAAACGTGAAGATACCGTAATTGACAAATGGTATTTTTAATTTTTCACTTTTTTTTTAATATGTAATTTCAAAATTTAAAAAAGGGTGTTAATATTTGTCGAGAAGTTGACTAACTTGGACTATCCAACTAAAATTAGTTTGGGTTAGATTTGTTTTCGGTTCGAATTGGGTTTAATTTTTGAAAAACTGACATTTTTTTGGTCGGGTTAACCCGAAAATAGAGTTACAACTCAACCTTACTCTACCATACTTTTAAGATTATTGTAAAAATTAAGAATATTTGACGTTTGTAACTGATGTTAGTGATGCATTATGACTTATAAATGTTTGATATTTGAATTTTTTAAATAATTATAAAAAGTAACCCTCGTAACCTAATGAAACTAACTTGAAAATAGATGGTTGGGTTGAGTTATGAATGCTTATTACGAGTTGGGCGCTTTAACCATTCAACCATGGATGCTTAGTGGGGATCCTCGTACATGGTGAATAACCAAATTCCAATTAAAATGAAATCTTTAGTATAAATCAATGCAATTTAGGAGGACTTAATTAATGAACGACCATCAATTCAAATCCTGGATTTTCGAATCGAGAGAGATCAAGAATTCTCACTATTTCTTATATTCATGGACCCAATTCAATTCAGTGGGATCTTTCATTCACATTTTTTTCCATCAAGAACGTTTTATAAACCTCTTAGACTCCCGAATTTGGAGTATCCTACTTTCACGCAATTCACAGGGTTGAGATAGTTAAGTCACCAATGCAGCCAACCCAAAATATCGGGTTGGTCTATTTCTTTATTTTCTAATCTCATTTTTTAAATTGTAATTTCAATATTCATATTACCACGGTCTAAGTTAGATTCGTAACATACGAGGAATGGAATACCGTAGTACGAGGCAAGGGGAGTGTATGGTATTTCCATTTCTTCACGTGTTCGTAGTAAATCAGCCACCCTACCTAAACCAATCATCATATTGGTCCCTAGGCTTCATTGCTGGAAAGACTCGACTTCAAAACCACGTTGATAGTCTCTACTATCAAAATAGAAAAATTGATTGAAAGTTGTATACTTACGGCTTTGGCTTGGCCTGATCATTATGACGATTGATGTTCCTTGATGCAAGTCCTCACGATAGAAAGATACTAAGGCTAAACTAGCCGCTTAGCCCAAATAGTTCTCATTGATAAATAGGTCACTTTCGGGCTTTCTCTTTTCGCCTTCCCTTCAATATTTTTTAAATGTGTCTGCTAGGGGAGACTTCTACACGTATATTAAACTAGGGATATCTTTTTGAGAGATGGAATTAATTATTATAAATAAAGATTGGATTTTGCTTTTAATAATGAAATTAAATGCAATTTTAGGAAGTCAACACTTTATGTATCAAATTAAGTATGGTTGGAGCTTATGAATACCTTTAAGAGGGATTGCTTTTATGTACAAAGTATTTTTAACTATAATATAAACCTTTTAAATGACTACTAAAATTTTACTAATCTCTACCATCTATTTTTGTACTAAAACTATATATTATTTGTTGTCCCTAAAAAGGGACAAGTGGACAAAAATTACGAGTCATTTTGAGTATAGTTCGGTAAATAACACATCAAATTAAAATTTAAAAATTATGGGTTCGATGTTAACTCAAACCCTAAAATATTAAAACAAACAACAAAACCAAATATGCTAAAAACCTCACAAAATAATCTTATCGTGTTGGAATTCTTACCTGTCTAAATCGGACTACAAAATATTTTCAGATCATGTAAATTAAGAATCAAACAAAATATTCTTATTATATGACTAATAAAGTGGATAATATCTACTCACGGTGAGATTGAGCTATTACGGATGGTATTAGAGATAGTCACTAAATGGTTTGAGGCACTAGTTGAAGTAGGGCTAGACCTTCTCTATAGTAGACGTGTTTTAAAATCATTAGGCTGACGATAATACGCAATAGGCTGAAGTGGACAATATCTGCTAGTGGTGGGCTAGGTCTATTACAAATGAAATTAGAGCCAGACATTGGGTGGTGTGCCAACGAGGCACTAGGCCCCTAAAGACAGTGGATTGTGAGATCCCACATTGGTTGGAGAGGGGAACGATTTATAGTAGATATGTTTTAAAACCATGAGGCTGACGGTGATACGTAACAGTCCAAAGTGGACAATATCTACTAGCATTGAGCTTGACCTGTTACAAATGGTATTAGAGCCAGACACCGGACGATGTGTCAGCGAAGACGCGAGGCTCCAAAGGGGATAAATTGTGAGATCCCACATTAGTTGGAGAGAGAAACGAATTATTTCTTATAAGGGTTTGAAAACCGCTTTCTAGTAGACGCATTTTAAAATAGTGAGAGACGACTGATATGTAATGAGTCAAAATGGATAATATCTACTAGCAATAGGTGGATCGAATACGTGTCATAGGGCAATTTTTTCCCAAAGCAATATTTTTTGGAGTATGAGCAAAAAGGGCAATCATTTAAGCTTGAAAAAGTGGCCCTGTTCTTGGGATTGGGAGCAATCTTTCATTGTAAATTGTAATTAATTATACAAAATGAGAGAGATTAAGATTAGGTAAAAAAATATTGCAAGAGTTAATGCTGATTTTAAGGGAAAGATGTTCCCATCATTCTCTTTAAACCAATTATTTTTGCTTTTAAAAGCAATTTTTTCATATGCTCTCTCTTTCTTTCCCTTTATTTTTTTGTGGGTCAAGAGTGATGGTTTTCTTCTCATCAATCGATTAATTTGACCTTAATCATCATCTTCATTATGTGATCATCCAAATTTTTTCTTTATGAACTAATGAAACTTCCTATTGATTAATCTCGATTAATATTGTATTAGTTTGTTCGATTTTTTAATGAAAATTTTGTTTGAATGTTTGAAAATATGGGATAATCGTGTTTATTTTGTAGCAAGCATACAGATCCAAAAGATGTAATGGTTATGAAAAAATATTGAGTCTCTTCGTTTTTTTTGCTGTAACACTTTTTAAATGCATATATAATCACTTTAAGGTTTTTCAATGTTAGATATAGTCCATGATCGAATTATACAGAAACAAATAAGTGAAGTAGAAAAAACAACTTGAGGGGAGAGTTTCTTGGAACCGAAGAATCTTAAGTAGTTTGGTTTTCAATTCTATTTGTTGTTGTGAATAGAGTTTAAGGTTCTCCTACCTCAAGAAACTCTCCCTCGAGTTAACAAACTTCGTCACCATAGAAATTCGCCAGAGGAGATATGACGATGATAAAGAGCAGAAAAGATGGGAGTGTAACACTGTAGTACCCGTTACTCACAAAGAGTAACTACGTATGGTCGATAAAGATGTGTATTAACTTAAAGGCACAAGGCATTCTGGACACCATAGAACATGATGACTCTTACTGACATTTACGAAGTTGTACCGACCCAAAATTTTCTATTAAGGTCGTAATTATATACATATCAAGAATATTGAATGCGGAAATATTTCATTTAAACTTTCATAAAACATTACATTCGTCTTAAAACACATTCATGGACCTACGTGTTTTGAAAGCACCTTTAAAACGACACAATAAAAGACAAAATAAAATAAATAAACGTTTAAATTAAAAACATCTTATTCTAGCCTAAGTTTAAGAAAATAAATGCGACAACCCTATGCATTTGCCATGGTCTCAAGTTGCGATGTCGTCATCAGCCGTACTGGATTATTTTTCCTTAACCTGAAATAGAAGTAACACGTAACTTGAATATTTAAACAAATACTTAGTAAGTGACCCCACTATTGGGGTTAAATACAAGAACATGTGAATACAATGACAAGATCTATCATAATAATCTATTTTCCTACGGCGGCTATCCCAATGGGCAACTTGGATATGTAATTAATTTCCTACACACGGCCCACACAAGCGAGTATGAACCCACCCATTGGTTCACACACCTCCTGGACCCCCTTTTCTTGTTGGATAAGCATTCTCTGGTAGCTCTTGATGTCGGACACTCGTTAGGAGTATCGTTCGCCACGGAAGCATTATGTCAAACATAATGATCGTTCACCTGTATTTGTACCATCGTGAAGGAATAGGGGTACCCCCAATGCATGAGCACATAATAATGCATGAGGTTCCAACATTTTTCCATTCTCATTAGTTTTTTAATACAACCCCGCTAGCATTTCGTACCATATCATATCGTGTATCATATCTTTTATGGATACGTCGAGGTTGTATTTCATTCTAGTTCGTCGTTTTGCATGTCAATCATATCATATCATTCAAATTACATAAATATGTCATATCATAATATTTCATGCTTCCAGGCATAAGAATTTTCATCATATACATATCATACCATAACATATCACATCACAATACATCGTATCATAAACATGTCAATTTATCTCATATCTCATACCATAACATATGTCATATCATTTTCATATCATATCATAACATAACATATATATATATATCTGTCATTTTCATGTCGTATCATAATCATATCATTACGTAAAAACTTTGTAATCACACCGTTTCCATATGCATGTCCTAGCCATATCGTTTCCTAGACTTGTCATATTCTTATCGTCCTTATACATCTCATAGTCGTATCATTTCACGAACATACCTTAGTCATATCGTTTCCATATGCATATCTTAGCCATATTGTTTCCTAAACGTGTCATAGTCTTATCATCCATATGCATCTTAGAGTTGTATCATTTCATGAACATATCTTCGTCATATCATATCCCAACATATCCTAAATCATATCATATCATTTCATGAACATATCCTAGTCTTACCGTTACAAGAACGCATCCTAACCATATTGTTTCATGAACGTATCTTAGTCATACCGTTACAGGAAAGCATCTTAATCATATCATTTCATGAACGTATCCTAGTCTTACCGTTACAAGAACGCATCCTAACCATATTGTTTCATGAACGTATCTTAGTCATACCGTTACAGGAAAGCATCTTAATCATATCATTTCATGAACGTATCCTAGTCTTACCGTTACAAGAACGCATCCTAACCATATTGTTTCATGAACGTATCTTAGTCATACCGTTACAGGAAAGCATCTTAATCATATCATTTCATGAACGTATCCTAGTCTTACCGTTACAAGAACGCATCCTAACCATATTGTTTCATGAACGTATCTTAGTCATACCGTTACAGGAAAGCATCTTAATCATATCATTTCATGAACGTATCCTAGACATACCGTTACAGGAACGTATCCTAACTATATTATTCTATCAATCTATCATAATCATATCTTTTTCTATACATAACCTAACCATATCACTATGTCAATCATATCTAAGTCATATCATTCATTACATTACATTCATCGCATCCCTCTCGTATCCTACCTCATACATATCATTGAAAACATCATAAGGTAAGAGTTATCATATCATTCACATATCATAACACATGCATAACATATCATAGTCATATCGATTCATAAATAATTCACACATATCAAATTTATGACACGTGTAGAATCAAAGGGGACGTGTCAGCATCAAATATAATCATGCCGATAGTAAGGCCACTTACCTGATTAACTTAGGCTGGTGTCCTATTTATTCTTAATGAAAGTTCGATTTTGTTCTTTGTATCCAAGTCAACCTATATGAATTCATAACATCAATTTCACATTCAATTCTCTAAATTTCAGAATGGTCCATATGTTAGACTTCATACGAGCATTAAAGACTTTGATTATGTTTTCTTTTACCAGATGTAAGCATACATTAGTCCATAAAACATTCGTATTAGATTTATTTATCTCTAACAAAATGTTACAAATGACACTCAAGTTAATATTTTGAAATTGATTAAAATATCATTTTGTTCTCTGTCCGGTGTGATTTGAGTTTCTCCATTGTCGTTTATGTACAAATGTCCAGTTTTAGTCGCAATACTTTCAATAAGTTTCAAAAATAGTATTTGTAATTACTGATTTTTCAATTAAAAAATATATCCATATATTTGCATCAAAATACTATAAATTTCGTTTGTTTGTTAGATAAGCTAGTCTGTTTAGACAAACACTCCTATTAGATATTGTCTTTTTTTGGGCTTTGGGCTTTCCCTTTCGGATTTTCCCTCAAGACTTTAAAACGCATATGTTAAGAAAGATTTCTACACCTTTATAAAAGATGTTTCGTTCTCCTCCTCAACCAACGTGGGAATCTCACAAACATATCACAATAATGCACAAAAACAATACGTTAGATTTGTAAAGGGGCATAATCCAAGCCCTGAAATTCTCAAACAACAAAGACTATACCTATTAACTCTTTTTCGTTTGTTGGATAACTCACTCAAGCCTCATTCACCGGTATTAAAAAGATTTAAACATATTTTAATCATACCCTTTTGTATATACATAGAAATCAAAGAGGTTGAGTTCATGAGTTCATCCTCCAAAAAAGCAAACCTAAACATATTGTGGTAGCTTAAGGATAGCTTGAAAGGATGATTATTGAAGAGTGCCCTTTGGAAACCCTAATGGGTCACCCAAATAAGCACCTAAAACTCTCCACTTTTGTAAACAATGAACTTAAATCATAAGGAAGATATCTTTTTAAATATTAAAATCTTTGGTTAGGTTTATGAGTATAATATTAAATTGTTTTGTTTTTTCCCTAACCCATTTTCCCATTTTAAGTTATAAAATTTTGTATTTTCCTCATCAATCATTAATGCTAAAGGAATAGGTTCCCTCATTGAGAATGAGACAACAAAGTTCTTATCAAAGGCTAATATTACCTCTTATGGCTATACAACAACATGGGATGCCCAATTGAGTTCCTATGGGTCAATTTGATACGCAACGATACAAATTTGATGCACGTGATTCATATTAATCTATTTAATATTCGTGGGTGGTTTAGGTAGAAATTATCGATTTTTTTTAAAACAAAATATGTAGAATAAAGAGTGATGCAAAACAAAGCTAACTTTTTTAGTTCATCCATGAGAGGATGATTTGGTTTGGCTTTTGGCCAAAATTGATATCTAACCAACATATCGAACAATGTTGATACTTACTGTTTCTTCCTTCTTTTATATTTACTTTTTTTTTTTAATAAAGTCAATTGCTTTAGAATTAATTAAGTTCATCTATTATGCATGGTTAGATAGATAAAATGGACGGTAGATTTTTTAGACTAAATTAATAAAAATACCCTTTAATTAGTTTTTAAAATTAAAAAATAATTGGTTTTGAATGGAATAGTTGTTTCCAAAATACCTTAAATTTTTCAGACTTGAGTTGGTTTTCATCTCACTCAAGATAAGTTTAAAGAAAATGTCTGTTAAAAAAACACAACTCTCCATAATAGTATGATATTGTCCCGTTTGAGCATAAATTCTGATGGCTTAAAAGACCTCATATCAATGAAGATAGTATAATCGAGGGTCGATTCCTTTTTCTTGTGGAGTCTTCCTTTTCTTTTGCAATCTATTGGCATGACTAAGTTTAGAGCATAACTCTGATATCATGTTAGATGGACACAACTTTCCACAATGGTATGTATATTGTCAAGCTCTCATGACTTTGCTTTAGACTTCTCCAAAAGATCTCGTACCAATAGAGATAGTATTTCTGGATTATAAACCCATGATTCCGATGTGAGACTTTCATCGTCCAACAATGACTATTTAGAATGTAGATAAATGATTTGTGTCTATGTAGTAACGGTAAAAATTTAAGGATATTAATCCTTTTTTTTTAATATTCTTTGGACGATGACTATTTAGAGTGTAGATAAATGATTTGTGTTCACATCGTAACGGTAAAATTTTTTTAAGGATATTAATGCTTTTTTTTTTTTTTTTTTAATATTCTTTGGTATATTTGAAATGTGACTAGTTCGTCAATATGATAATAATAAGAATATTTTTAACTCTTTTTAAATTTTTAAAAATGTTTCAGAATATTAATGAAAATTTAAAAGTTCTAACATATTTTTTTAAGCTTTTAAAATAAAGTATTAGTAATTTTTATTTAAAACACATTTGAAAATACTGTTTTTTTTTAATATTTTTTTTAAAGTTGAATTATTCTTGAGATAAAATATAAAATTTGAAAGTATTTTTATCAATTTAAAATATTAACTTAAAACAAGAAATAGAAATAATATCGTTAAAATAAAACCTATTTCAGTACGAAAACGAAAATGAAAAAGCGCCTATAAAACTACTAATTGAAAACAATTCATAGTACTGTCCTATCTTAACTTCTATTGCCATTCCAGCCTCCATCCTTATCCATGCAACAACACTTTACATTTACCTTAAAAATAAAGATAGCACATACTTTGGGTATTTTAAGAAATACACCTAGGTAGTTCCATTGTTTGTTTTGGGTAATGCAAACACACACATACATGATGGAGTCTATCATTTAAAACAACATAGCATAACTTTGAGCTCTTTCCAATTTAGGGCATGGTTGGATATGTGGTATTTCCCCACATACGCACATGGACCCACCAAACGGGCTTGTATATGTACCACTGGTCTTGGCTTGGTCTGGCTCAATGCGCTAACCTGTTGTAGATGCCACAAAGGAAGGGCTCACATGATATCATGGCGAACATAATATTAAAGGTATGTGTCCGTACTAATATAACATAACAGAGAAGAATCCTGATGCATAAGACATACATAAATTCATGTGGTCCCCATGGTTTAACATCATAGCATAATATCAAATTCATTTCCTTCTTCCTTTCATACATTATATATTATATATATGCGTCATGTATACATAGTAATCATCATGCCTTTCATCTTATAGCATCACATGATCCATCCATAGCTTTACATGACAAAATGTAGCATGACATACACAATGTTTCATTTCATTCATATCATGACATAATGAATATCACATACATACATAACATGATATCATACGTCATTACATAGCACACATAAACATAGCATCACATTATGGAGCATGCATCATCATACATCATACAATTCTTCCAACTCCAATACATACTCATATCACCTTCTTAGGACGTATTATTAAATTAAGTTTGACTAAATGTAGTAACTACTCCAAATATATTTCCTAAAAATATATAAAATTGAGTAAATAGGAGTTTTATTGACATGAAATGCCCTTAAAAAGGCCAAAAATAGCTTAAGAAAGGTCGAGAACATGGGAAATGATCTAAAAATTGTATATTAAGCTGAATAAGCTATTTTAAAGTTTATGGTTTAGGGTTTAGTCGCTGAGCCGCACCCGAGCCAAGCCCAGGAGTGCGCCAATGGACGAGCAAAGATGAGTCGCGATTGGGAATGGTACACGCACCTGGCACGTGCGTGACTATGGAGTGCGATTCATTGCTCTGGTCAAGATGCGAACTTTGAGTCGATTTATGGGCGTCGCAGATCACATTCAAGCTAGGCTGATTCCCTCTCTTCCACGGAATGAATTAGTGGGCCAATTTGGTTTAATCAGTATTGGGTCGTCATTATAAACTTCTGGTTCAAACCTCGACCCATGGACTTCGTCGTCTCAACCCGAATATCTAGAATCATTGCGAAGTTCTTTTCCTCTCTTTTCAGATTTGTACTTTGACGACCTCATGTTCAGCCACCACCCGCTTACCCTTCGTTCACACAGCATCACCGTAAGCCCCCATCGTGTTATCGTCACTGATATGCTCATAGAGAGAAAAATTTCTAATAGATTACCGAATATCTTGTACCTTCGAATTCTGTATTTCCAATGTGTAAACGTTGAATATCAAAGTGTAAAAGCTTTTGGATGGTTTGAGAACAAGTGTGGCGAGGTTTTGTAGAGTACGTGAGCAATTGAATATAAAAAATTGACGGCTCATCGAACATCAATTCGAATTTTTTTAATTCATAACAGTTGTTACATTATACCCCTAAAACAAACTTTTGTCCTCAAGTATCTAAATCCTAGAACAACATTCGATATTTCTCTCTCATTTCATCATCTCATTCTCATGTAGCTTCCCTTAATGGTTTCTCCACAACACTTTGACATAAGCGATCTCCCTAATGCGTATAGTTTTTACCTCACGTATTAAGACCTTCACTGGTATTTCTTTGTAACTTAAATCTTCCGCTACCTCCAGGGACTCATAATCTACCACATGCATGGGATCAGTCATATACTTACAAAGTATGGACACATAAAACACGTTGTGTACTGTTAAGAGGGATGATGGTAGGACTAACTTGTACGTCATGGGTCTAACCCGATCTAAGATCTCGAAGGGTCTAATGAAGTGTGGGCTCAACTTGCTCTTATGTCGAAACCTTAGAAAACCTTTTATCGGAGCCAATTTAAAGAACACCAGGGTCGCCCACCTCAAATTCTAAGCTCATATTCCTTACATCTGCATCTCTTCTGACTACTTTAAACAGGACACATTCTCACCCCTGATATTTTGCACCGTCTCATTGGTAACTTAAACTAATTTGAGACCCATCAATTCTCGTTCCCCTACTTCATCCTAACACAATAGGGACCTGCACTGTTTTTCATATAATGTCTCATATGGTGTCATGTCAATAGTTGCTTGAAAAATATTGTTGTAGCATGAGGTGTAACTTCGAGTTCCAACTATCTGCGAAGTCTAATACCTGCACGTAACATATCTTCAGGATATAGTTTAAATGTTTCGTTTGGCTGTCTATTTGTGAATGAAAAGGCATATTGAAATCAAGGTGAGTACCTAATGCCTTTTGAAGACCACGCCAAAATGTTGAGGTAAAGCGTGGGTCTCGATCTGATACAGATGACACGAGGACTCCATGCAACCTAACAATTTCCTTCATGTATAGCCATGTACACTTATCCACTATGACTATGTAGGTGGCTTTACCCGGAATAAAATGTGTTGACTTAATTAATCTGCCCACAATTACCCATATGATTGTGTAACCCTTCAACATCCTTGGAAATCCCACTATGAAATCCATAGTTATATCCTCCCATTTCCATTCTGGCACACTAAAGGGTAACAAAAATCTCACCATTCTCTGTCTAGGTGCCTTGACCTATTGGTACGCTAGACATTTACTTACAAATTTCACTATGCTCTTCTTCATATTCCGTCACCAAAAATATTGTTTTAAATCTTGATACATCTTGGTACTACCAGGGTGTATGGGGAATGAAGAATTATATGCCTTGACTAGGATTTCTTTTTTCAATTCTTCCACTGTAAGCACGCATAAACGTCCTAGGCATAGCAATCCACCATCAAATGATTTGGAGAAGTCATCCATTGGTCCCGCTGTGTCATTAAATATTTTAACCAACTAGGGATCTCATAGCTCAAATTCGTTGTTGAAACTTGGGTTGGACTATCGGTTTGGCTAGTTATGCTTTAATCCTTCCACGGTCACCACTATCCCAGCTTGTTTGAACTTTGTCTCTACTCTGGGCTCTCTAGTGATTAAAGCCGATGAATGGGCTATTTTCCTATTTACGACATTGGCGACCACGTTGGCCTTCCCGTGGTTGTACTTGATGTCGATGTCATAGTCTTTCAGTTCCTTCCGAGTGAAGAAATACTTCAAACTTTTGTGGTTAGTGTAAATTTGAGCTTTCTCCCCATACAAGTAGTGTCACCAAATGTTTAACGCAAAGACTATTGCTGCTAGCTCCAAGTCAAATGTGGCGTAGTTCTGTTCATAATGCTTCAATTGTCTGGATGCATATGCAATGAACTTCTCGTGCTGCATCAACACACACCTTAGACCCTTCTTGGAAGCATCACTGTAAGTTACATAATTTTTTGTGTCGTTGAACATCGTGCCTATCCTTTGATTCCTAAAAACTTGCCTAGCAATCCTCAATCCATACAAATGGCAAACCCTTCTAGGTCAGTTGCATAAGCGGTAAGGCTATCTTGGTAAAATCTTGTACGAAGCATCGGTAAAGCCTGCTAGACCAAAAAAACTACGTACCTCAGTAACTAGTCGGACGAGCCCACTTAGTGCTACTTCCACCTTGGCATGGTCTATTGAGACACCATTCTCTGACACAACATATCTTAAAAATGAGATCTCCTGTAACCAAAATACACATTTAGAGAATTTGGCGTACAACTTGTTCCCTCTCAGAATTGTCAAGGCTTTTTGAAAATACAACTGATGTTCCTTGTCTATCTTAGAGTATACAAGAATTTCATTTATGAACACTATGATTTCATTTATGAACACTATGACAAAAGTATTCAAACATTCCTTGAATACTAGATTCATCAACTCCATGAACACAATAGGGGTATTAGTAAGTCTAAATGACATAACCACGAACTCATAATAGTCATATCTTGTTCTGAAGGCTGTCTTCGACACATCTTCCATTTTAATCTTGATATGATGGTAACCTAACCTTATGTCTATCTTGGAGAACAACATTGCTTCTCTAAGCTGATCAAATAAATCCTTTATACGTGGAAGTGGATACTTGTTCTTCATTGTCTTCTTATTTACCTTCCTATAATCAATGCACAAGCGCATTGCATCATTCTTCTTCTTAACAAACAACACTGGTTCACCCCATAGAGATACACTAGGATGGATAGATCCTTTATCAAGTAACTCTTGTAGTTATGCCTCGAGTTCCTTCCGTTCTGCTAGCGCCATGCAATATTATGTATTGTTGAGGATTGTTGGGAGGGACTCTACATTGGCTAATGTAGTGAATGATCATTGGTTTATAAGTAAGGAATACATCTTCATTAGTATGAGATCTTTTGTGGAAGCCCAAAGCAAAGCCATGAGAGCTTATGCTTAAAGTGGATAATATCATACCATTGTGGAGAATCGTGATTCCTAACATAGTATTAGAGTCATGCCCTTAACTTAGGCATGTCAATAGAATTCTCAAATGTTCTAGTGCTACATTAGCTATTTATGGAATGATCATGAGTTTATAAGTAAGGAATACATCTTCATTGTCATGAGGCAGTCTTCTTGTCCACGCCGATAACATGTTCTAGTGCGAGCTAAACATAGACCCCTCATGATTTTATCACATTCATTGCATTTAGGCCTCTCATCTTCCCTAATCTCATATTGGTCTAGTCATTGACCACGCCTAGAATCCTTGCGACACCTATCAAATAGTCATTGTGATCACATAGGAGGTTGATCGTGAGGATCAATCTAATCATAATGTTACTTTTGTCTCGCAACGACTGTCGATGGAGGGAGTTCTCAAGGTTCTCCACTTATATTTCCTTCCATATCCTTAGTTTCTCTCAAGGTGGCAATGTAAGTAGTATGCGCTATTGCCTCGATTGTACGATGGATCTTTTTGTCCAGACCTAGGATGAACTTCTGCGCTAATTTATGTTTAGTGTCAACCAACTCTAGAGCGAATTGTTTGATTCTCATTAATTCCCTTGCATGGGTAGTGATTGAATATCCTCTTTGAATCAATTGTGTGAACTCTTGTTTCTTGCGGAGTTGAGTTGTGAGTAATATTCTATTCAAAAGGCATCCTTAAATTCCAGTCACAACATCACACTTCCCTCAAGACTAAGAATCTCGCGAGTGACCTCCCACCATAACTCTGCATCGTCCCGCAACATGAATATTGCACATGGGACCTTCTGATCATCAGGACAATTCATCAACCTGAACATTGTCCTCTATCGATGTCAATCATACTTGTGCTTCTATTGAATCCTCTCCAGTCCCGTTAAAGATACGAGGGTCATCTCTCTTGAAGTCTTATAGCTATCTTGCCTCTCTAGTTGATGACGAAGCATTAGCCTATTAAGTTGTTACAACTATTTTCATAACCACTTGTAATGATTCCCACATTAAAGGAGTTGTGGGATCTTGTGCAGGTTGAAGCGTAAGGGATGACGCCGCTTCATCAAGTCGATTTATCAATCCCTTACGAACAGGACTTCTCCTACCTTAGCTGCTACCCCTAGCAGGGGGTCTGCTCTATGCCCTCTTCCTCGACCTCTAGGTGTCATTATCTATATGCAACACATAACGAACTAAGTCAACGAAATTCCACTTGCATATATTATGTACCCCTCTTCTTAACATACAAACATATCAAACATAACATGCCAACTTTGCATTATCATAATCTGTTAGGATCGATACCAGTTGTTAGCTCTGATACCAATTGTTAGGATCGCTAAAAAACGCACACACTCGATCAAGATGAACACAAAGGACAGGAGAGAGAAAATAATAGGAGGAATATTGGCTAAAGGTTTTATTATTGATGACTTCAGCTATGTACAACGAGATAGAATAGAGAGAACGAAGAAAAGTACATTTTGAGAGCACTGTCTAATGTGGCATATATATGGTTTCAATTTACTAAATAAAGCTTTCAAAGATTTAAACGTATGAGATATAATCTAACAAATATATCTCTAACGCCTTCCAATGTGAATAAATTGGCTCCTCCATGAACCGGCCTATAATGCCGACACTTAATGAAAGATCTGGCCTTGTGCATGTAAGATAGCGAAGGCTTCCTACCACGATCCTGTTGAAATTAAATTGCTCTGATACCAATTTGTAGAAAAATAAAGCCGCTCCAATACCAACTTGAGAGAAAATAAATGATCGCTCTGAATCTAACTCGTTAAATAACTCTCACGAAACTTTAAAGGGGGTGTCGAAAGGGGAGAGAAAGGAGACAAAGAAATTCTCAAAAGAATTCTCTGTTACACACTATCCAAAAAATTGAATTTGCTCTCTCTTGCTCTCTCTATTTTCACTCTTTCTTCTATGCTATTACATCGATAAGTGAAGCCCTTATATAAGCTTTCGTAAGGCCAAAATTGGCTTTAACTACCCATAATTTTCTCACCCATTTGCTCTCCTTTCAATAATTTCTCACCCATTAGTTCTCCTTTCCTGAGATAATTATGAATTAAAAAAAAAAAAAAAAAATTCATTCAAGTTTATTTTCCAACAAAACTCCCTCATAAACTTAAATGCTCCTTCCATCTGTCATTCCAATCATCTTCTTGTATTTGTCGAAAAGTACTTTCGGAAGTGGTTTTGTAAAGATGTCCGCAACTTGATCTTGACTTGCCACATGCAGCAATTCTGCATTTTCTTACTTCACATGATCTCGAATAAAATGAAATCGAACATCAATGTGTTTGCTTCTTTCATGGTTCATGGGTTCTTGGCCAACTCAATTGCTGATTTGTTGTCAACTTGTATTATGGTTGCACCTCGTTGCTTTAGCTCCATCTCACTCAACAAATTTCTAAGCCAAATTGTGTGGCATACACACCTAGATGCTGCTACATACTCAGCTTCACACGTCGAGAGTGTCATGATCAATTGTTTCTTTGAAAGCCAAGTAAATGTTGTGTTGCCCATGAAGAATACATATCCTGATGTACTTTTTCGATCGTCTATGTCTCCGCACCAATCACTATCGGAGTAACCAACTAACTTGTAATCTTCTGTTCTTGAGTAAAATAACCTAAGTGACAATGTTCCTTGAACGTATCGTAGGATTTGCTTCAACGCCTTCCAATGTGAATAAATTGGCTCCTCCATGAACCGACTTACTATGCCGACACTTAGTAAAAGATCTGATCTTGTACATGTAAGATAGCGAAGGCTTCCCACCACCAGGCTTCGATACCTACTTGTATCTACTCGTTCTCCTCCATCATACTTTGAGAGCTTTTCACCTGGTTCCATTGGTGTGGATACCGGGTTACAATTCTCGATCTTGTACTTCTTCAAAATTTGTTTTGCATATTTCTTCTATGATATAAAAATACCTGTTTCTCCTTGTTTAACCTCCAAACCAAGGAAAAATTTTAACAGGCCTAAGTCTGTCATCTCAAATTCTTGCATCATTGTTCTTTTGAATTCTTTTATCATTTCATCAATGTTGCCTAAGAAAATGAGGTCATCGACATAAAGAGCGACAAGTATCACATTACCTCCATTCTTCTTTGTATAAAGTAAATTTTCGTAGGGACATTGCTTGTACCCATTCTCCTTGAAGTATGTGCCGATACGAGTATTTCATGCTCTCGGTGCTTGTTTCAACCAATAAAGCACCTTCTTTAGTTTTAGTACCTTCTTCTCTTCTCCAACTTTCACGTACCCGGGAGATTGTTCGAGATATACTTCTTCTTCAAGCACACCATTCAAGAATGATGATTTGACATTCATTTGAAAAATCGGCCATTTGAATTGGGCTGCTTGAGAAATGATCAATCGGATTGTCTCCATTCTAGCAACGGGAGCAAACACTTCGTCATAGTCGATTCCTGCCTTTTTCTTGTATCCATTCACAACAAGTCGCGCTTTGTACCGCTCAATCTCGCCTTGAGCATTCATCTTTTTCATGAATACCCACTTCACACCTATGGGCTGACTTCTTTCCGGTAATTCTGTCAATTCCCATGTGTTGTTGTGATGGATCTCTTTAATCTCTTCATCCATGGCAGTTTGCCACTTCATGTCTTGCACCGCCTCTTTAAAGCTAATATTTTCAGCATCTGCCAGAAGACCTATAAGGTGTACCTCATCTGTTGAGTCATATAAATCTCGCATACTTCGCATTTTGGGTTGTCGTGGTTCATCTTAATCATCAGAAATTTCTAAGTCTGTTGGTGCACTTGTTGGTGCAGCGACTGATGATTCTCCAACTTCGATATTGACTTCTGTCGAATTGGTGCACTTGTTTAATCATCTAACTTCGCATGTGGACATCGATTTTGTATGTAGATGGCACATTGCACAGCTTCTGCCCAAAATTCCTTTGACATCTTTTTGCTATTGAGCATTGATCAAACCATGTCATGAATGGTTCGGTTCTTTCTCTCGACCACACCATTTTATTGAGGGGTGTACGGTGTGGTTAGAAATTGCCTTATGCCTTGCTCCTCGCAATACTCCATGAACGTCGTCGAAGTATGTTGAAATAAAAGTTCGCTTTGATACTAATTTGTTAAAATAACACTCACGAAACTGTGAAGGAGATGTCAAGAGGGGAGAGACAAGAAGACAAAGAATTCTGAAAAACCTTTTTTCTATTACACTGTACTTAAATGAGACAATTTCTCTATTTGATTGCTCTACTTGCTCTGTTTTTTACAATGGAAAACAAACTAATTTATAGGTTTTCTAAGGACTAAAAATAGCTATCATTATGCCATCATTCTCTAACTTATTATTCCTGAAATAATTCCCCCTATTCCTCAAATAGTTATTGACCTTTTCCTTCAACGACTCAATTTTAGAACTCACTAAAATTAACAAAAATAAAACCACCCTTTTCATTTAAGTTTATTCCAACAAAACTCCCCCATAAACTTAAATGCTATATTCATGATTTCACCTGCGCCGTTTTCGTTTTCTTGAGCTCAGTCGTGATTTCTTCAATTTCCTCTCTTTGTCCTCGAGCGGCAAACTGAGCTTGTCCATTTCTGATGAGACTTCATTTGGAGCTTCTCGAACAAAACTCCCCCATAAACTTAAATGCTATATTCATGATTCCACTTGCGTTGTTTTCGTTTTCTTGAGCTCAGTCGTGGTTTCTTCAATTTCCTCTCCTTGTCCTCGAGCGGCAAACTGAGCTTGTCCATTTCTGATGAGACTTCATTTGGAGCTTCTCGAACAGCCCATTTGAGACACCAGCTCCTTATTTCTCATGTTCTCAGCCACGATCAACTCAGACGTCATAGCTTCGTTCAGTTTACTCAATTCCCTTCACAAGTCCACAACGACATTTTCAACTTCCATTTTTGCTTCCTCCATTTCAGCTTTATCACGAGTGAGTATCTCAATCGTGTGTCGTAAATTCACTGTCTCCTATTGGACTCGATTCAGGTTCATGTCGAGTGAGGCTCTCTGTTAATTCCCACTATTCCTCAAATAGTTATTGCTCTTGTAGACAATTATTTGCATAGTGGTCATATTTTTTACATTTGTAACATTAGATGTTGAAATTATATCCTTGACCACATACGTTCTCTAACTGAGTTCCCTTCTTTCATACGGCAGTTGTAAATGTATTTTATGGCTTCATGTCTAAGGGAGAAGGACAGTTGTTCAAACATCCCTTTTAGAGATTCCATAATCTCTTTAGCAGTACCCAAAACATTGTGTTCCTTAGCCTAAACATCAAATATGCTAGCAAGAATGTACACTCAGGCTTTGTCATTTGCCTTTATCCATCTGTCATACGCATCCCGAACTGTTCGGTTTGCATTTGAGCTAGGGTTTGGAGGACATTCCTCAGTTAAAACAAACCTTAAATCATCAATTACAAGTATTGTGTTTAGGTTTGATTTCCAACTAGTGTAATCGTCGCCGTTTAATTTCTCATAAGCGAGTAATTGTACTATTGAGTTTGTCATGCTGTGATATAAAGAAAATTCTATTAGTGATTCGAATTAATCCTGTTTAATCCAATCATGTTTAGAAAATGTAATAATGTACCCATAATTATTAATTTGCAACGATACTTTAGTGAGTTAGAGCAACTGCTACTGAGGGGCAGTCAATCACTCCTTCACTAAACCAAGAAATTCTTGACTTAAACACTAATCCTAGAATAACTCTTGTTTCTATAGTGTTTTAGTTATCGCTATTTTGGTCAAAAATATACTAACTCTTAGTAATTCTTCGTAAGTGTGACCCGCCATTTTCAGACCTCAGAGATCGGTTCCAACAATGCTATCAAATGAAAAAACCAAAGTTGGGAACGGACCTAAGAAATCCTATCCATTTCTGGAGTTTGCATTGTTTCGACTCCCATGTTACGACCCTTCGAATGGGTAGTTGCTCTAGGGCAACATGCAGGTGGAACATGGGAATCTCACGGTGCAACCTAGTGGTGGAGACCATAGGAGGTGTTGATATACTTCCTTCTCCCACTTACTATAAATACTTACTCTATTCACCTTGTTATTGACTCATGCAAATACCTTCCGCATGGAGAACGCTCCTAGGGCGACATAAGGCCGAGCATGAATCTCACGGTGTGAATTTTCCAGAGAGCGTAAAAGGAAAACGATGTATCTCATATATCTTTTTCCTCCCACTAAGTATTTTAGACGGTTGGGTATACTTATTACTTATGTATATTCCGGCTAATTAAATATAACTTAAGTCTAGGTGATTTTTCTAAAACTTATATCACTTAAGCATGCTCATAAAACTAGGCTAACTAAACTCAAGTACTGGTCCGATCTCTAGGTAGTAGGTGTTCCATAAACCGTTAACTTAAGTACCTCCAGCCTTAGACAAGATCGTGCCAGGTGAGCTTTCTCGTAACCACAATTTTGTAAGACATCGACCTATTTTAACTATTAAAATTGATCGTGCTCGGTTCTTAACCCTAAGTGAGCACGCACTTATCTTTATTATAGATTTTAACGTCTATCTCGTTTTATGAGGTTGAAAATAACCTATAACATGCATCTAACATGCTTTATATAACAATTATATAATAATCCATTTCATGCAATATAACAATTTATATCTATCACTCATGGAACCCTAAACATGCATACTATACATTATAACACTTATAACATACTTGGAATGCATGAAACATGCTTAGCCTATGGTGGGATTTTAAATCTATATGACATACTTTATGCATATACATTTTCTATTTAATTAAAACATACATTCATAATGCATAATTAATTAAACACGCTAAAGTAGATTGGTTTTTGCATTTTAAAACAAGCAATTAACTAAATTATTACATTAATAATTAAAAATAACTTGAACCGCTCCCAAGGATCACGAACTGGGCGAACCAACCCTTAAAAACGTTGAACCGGACCCCAAAGGCAGAAAAACCACCCGAACTGTCTCTTCCATCTTCTTCTTCGGTTCAACCTGCTATCTCTTTCATTTTCGATCAATTACAACCTAAAATGGACTCTAATGACTCCATAAAAATTACAGACTTTTATTCATTCATTAAAGCCCATACACATTAGGCTTATTACAATAATTGTATCAAATGGAAGCATAAAAAAATGACAAAACCAATACCATCCACTTTAGCAAACACAAAATTTCATTCATGAAATGGTACCCACCATGATCAAATTAATGTAAATAAAGTGCTTAAAACTTGCTACTTTCTCTAATACCAATTGATGGTGTTAATATAACACATGGGGAAGCAATTTGGATCTTAGACACTTTTAGAACATCAATATAGTAAATAACTAGCATATTCATAAGTATTAAAACTTAATGAGTTTGAATACTAATCTTTTGTAGTTCAAATTCCTTTTTTCTCACGAAAACTTAATGAGTTTGAAATAGTAAACGACATTATAAAGTGAGAATGATTTTCTTCATGGGCATGTTCATAAGTATTAAAATCTTTATGCATTTTCTTTCTTCATGGTCTGATCTTTATGCAATACTCATTGCATAGGACGCCCCCACTCACACAAATTAATGTAAATAAAGTGCTTAAAACTTGCTACTTTCTCTAATACCAATTGATGGTGTTAATATAACACATGGGGAAGCAATTTGGATCTTAGACACTTTTAGAACATCAATATAGTAAATAACTAGCATATTCATAAGTATTAAAACTTAATGAGTTTGAATACTAATCTTTTGTAGTTCAAATTCCTTTTTTCTCACGAAAACTTAATGAGTTTGAAATAGTAAACGACATTATAAAGTGAGAATGATTTTCTTCATGGGCATGTTCATAAGTATTAAAATCTTTATGCATTTTCTTTCTTCATGGTCTGATCTTTATGCAATACTCATTGCATAGGACGCCCCCACTCACACAAATTAATGTAAATAAAGTGCTTAAAACTTGCTACTTTCTCTAATACCAATTGATGGTGTTAATATAACACATGGGGAAGCAATTTGGATCTTAGACACTTTTAGAACATCAATATAGTAAATAACTAGCATATTCATAAGTATTAAAACTTAATGAGTTTGAATACTAATCTTTTGTAGTTCAAATTCCTTTTTTCTCACGAAAACTTAATGAGTTTGAAATAGTAAACGACATTATAAAGTGAGAATGATTTTCTTCATGGGCATGTTCATAAGTATTAAAATCTTTATGCATTTTCTTTCTTCATGGTCTGATCTTTATGCAATACTCATTGCATAGGACGCCCCCACTCACACAAATTAATGTAAATAAAGTGCTTAAAACTTGCTACTTTCTCTAATACCAATTGATGGTGTTAATATAACACATGGGGAAGCAATTTGGATCTTAGACACTTTTAGAACATCAATATAGTAAATAACTAGCATATTCATAAGTATTAAAACTTAATGAGTTTGAATACTAATCTTTTGTAGTTCAAATTCCTTTTTTCTCACGAAAACTTAATGAGTTTGAAATAGTAAACGACATTATAAAGTGAGAATGATTTTCTTCATGGGCATGTTCATAAGTATTAAAATCTTTATGCATTTTCTTTCTTCATGGTCTGATCTTTATGCAATACTCATTGCATAGGACGCCCCCACTCACACAAATTAATGTAAATAAAGTGCTTAAAACTTGCTACTTTCTCTAATACCAATTGATGGTGTTAATATAACACATGGGGAAGCAATTTGGATCTTAGACACTTTTAGAACATCAATATAGTAAATAACTAGCATATTCATAAGTATTAAAACTTAATGAGTTTGAATACTAATCTTTTGTAGTTCAAATTCCTTTTTTCTCACGAAAACTTAATGAGTTTGAAATAGTAAACGACATTATAAAGTGAGAATGATTTTCTTCATGGGCATGTTCATAAGTATTAAAATCTTTATGCATTTTCTTTCTTCATGGTCTGATCTTTATGCAATACTCATTGCATAGGACGCCCCCACTCACACAAATTAATGTAAATAAAGTGCTTAAAACTTGCTACTTTCTCTAATACCAATTGATGGTGTTAATATAACACATGGGGAAGCAATTTGGATCTTAGACACTTTTAGAACATCAATATAGTAAATAACTAGCATATTCATAAGTATTAAAACTTAATGAGTTTGAATACTAATCTTTTGTAGTTCAAATTCCTTTTTTCTCACGAAAACTTAATGAGTTTGAAATAGTAAACGACATTATAAAGTGAGAATGATTTTCTTCATGGGCATGTTCATAAGTATTAAAATCTTTATGCATTTTCTTTCTTCATGGTCTGATCTTTATGCAATACTCATTGCATAGGACGCCCCCACTCACACAAATTAATGTAAATAAAGTGCTTAAAACTTGCTACTTTCTCTAATACCAATTGATGGTGTTAATATAACACATGGGGAAGCAATTTGGATCTTAGACACTTTTAGAACATCAATATAGTAAATAACTAGCATATTCATAAGTATTAAAACTTAATGAGTTTGAATACTAATCTTTTGTAGTTCAAATTCCTTTTTTCTCACGAAAACTTAATGAGTTTGAAATAGTAAACGACATTATAAAGTGAGAATGATTTTCTTCATGGGCATGTTCATAAGTATTAAAATCTTTATGCATTTTCTTTCTTCATGGTCTGATCTTTATGCAATACTCATTGCATAGGACGCCCCCACTCACACAAATTAATGTAAATAAAGTGCTTAAAACTTGCTACTTTCTCTAATACCAATTGATGGTGTTAATATAACACATGGGGAAGCAATTTGGATCTTAGACACTTTTAGAACATCAATATAGTAAATAACTAGCATATTCATAAGTATTAAAACTTAATGAGTTTGAATACTAATCTTTTGTAGTTCAAATTCCTTTTTTCTCACGAAAACTTAATGAGTTTGAAATAGTAAACGACATTATAAAGTGAGAATGATTTTCTTCATGGGCATGTTCATAAGTATTAAAATCTTTATGCATTTTCTTTCTTCATGGTCTGATCTTTATGCAATACTCATTGCATAGGACGCCCCCACTCACACAAATTAATGTAAATAAAGTGCTTAAAACTTGCTACTTTCTCTAATACCAATTGATGGTGTTAATATAACACATGGGGAAGCAATTTGGATCTTAGACACTTTTAGAACATCAATATAGTAAATAACTAGCATATTCATAAGTATTAAAACTTAATGAGTTTGAATACTAATCTTTTGTAGTTCAAATTCCTTTTTTCTCACGAAAACTTAATGAGTTTGAAATAGTAAACGACATTATAAAGTGAGAATGATTTTCTTCATGGGCATGTTCATAAGTATTAAAATCTTTATGCATTTTCTTTCTTCATGGTCTGATCTTTATGCAATACTCATTGCATAGGACGCCCCCACTCACACAAATTAATGTAAATAAAGTGCTTAAAACTTGCTACTTTCTCTAATACCAATTGATGGTGTTAATATAACACATGGGGAAGCAATTTGGATCTTAGACACTTTTAGAACATCAATATAGTAAATAACTAGCATATTCATAAGTATTAAAACTTAATGAGTTTGAATACTAATCTTTTGTAGTTCAAATTCCTTTTTTCTCACGAAAACTTAATGAGTTTGAAATAGTAAACGACATTATAAAGTGAGAATGATTTTCTTCATGGGCATGTTCATAAGTATTAAAATCTTTATGCATTTTCTTTCTTCATGGTCTGATCTTTATGCAATACTCATTGCATAGGACGCCCCCACTCACACAAATTAATGTAAATAAAGTGCTTAAAACTTGCTACTTTCTCTAATACCAATTGATGGTGTTAATATAACACATGCGGGAGCAATTTGAATCTTAGACACTTTTAGAACATCAATATAGTAAATAACTAGCATATTCATAAGTATTAAAACTTAATGAGTTTGAATACTAATCTTTTGTAGTTCAAATTCCTTTTTTCTCACGAAAACTTAATGAGTTTGAAATAGTAAACGACATTATAAAGTGAGAATGATTTTCTTCATGGGCATGTTCATAAGTATTAAAATCTTTATGCATTTTCTTTCTTCATGGTCTGATCTTTATGCAATACTCATTGCATAGGACGCCCCCACTCACACAAATTAATGTAAATAAAGTGCTTAAAACTTGCTACTTTCTCTAATACCAATTGATGGTGTTAATATAACACATGGGGAAGCAATTTGGATCTTAGACACTTTTAGAACATCAATATAGTAAATAACTAGCATATTCATAAGTATTAAAACTTAATGAGTTTGAATACTAATCTTTTGTAGTTCAAATTCCTTTTTTCTCACGAAAACTTAATGAGTTTGAAATAGTAAACGACATTATAAAGTGAGAATGATTTTCTTCATGGGCATGTTCATAAGTATTAAAATCTTTATGCATTTTCTTTCTTCATGGTCTGATCTTTATGCAATACTCATTGCATAGGACGCCCCCACTCACACAAATTAATGTAAATAAAGTGCTTAAAACTTGCTACTTTCTCTAATACCAATTGATGGTGTTAATATAACACATGGGGAAGCAATTTGGATCTTAGACACTTTTAGAACATCAATATAGTAAATAACTAGCATATTCATAAGTATTAAAACTTAATGAGTTTGAATACTAATCTTTTGTAGTTCAAATTCCTTTTTTCTCACGAAAACTTAATGAGTTTGAAATAGTAAACGACATTATAAAGTGAGAATGATTTTCTTCATGGGCATGTTCATAAGTATTAAAATCTTTATGCATTTTCTTTCTTCATGGTCTGATCTTTATGCAATACTCATTGCATAGGACGCCCCCACTCACACAAATTAATGTAAATAAAGTGCTTAAAACTTGCTACTTTCTCTAATACCAATTGATGGTGTTAATATAACACATGGGGAAGCAATTTGGATCTTAGACACTTTTAGAACATCAATATAGTAAATAACTAGCATATTCATAAGTATTAAAACTTAATGAGTTTGAATACTAATCTTTTGTAGTTCAAATTCCTTTTTTCTCACGAAAACTTAATGAGTTTGAAATAGTAAACGACATTATAAAGTGAGAATGATTTTCTTCATGGGCATGTTCATAAGTATTAAAATCTTTATGCATTTTCTTTCTTCATGGTCTGATCTTTATGCAATACTCATTGCATAGGACGCCCCCACTCACACAAATTAATGTAAATAAAGTGCTTAAAACTTGCTACTTTCTCTAATACCAATTGATGGTGTTAATATAACACATGGGGAAGCAATTTGGATCTTAGACACTTTTAGAACATCAATATAGTAAATAACTAGCATATTCATAAGTATTAAAACTTAATGAGTTTGAATACTAATCTTTTGTAGTTCAAATTCCTTTTTTCTCACGAAAACTTAATGAGTTTGAAATAGTAAACGACATTATAAAGTGAGAATGATTTTCTTCATGGGCATGTTCATAAGTATTAAAATCTTTATGCATTTTCTTTCTTCATGGTCTGATCTTTATGCAATACTCATTGCATAGGACGCCCCCACTCACACAAATTAATGTAAATAAAGTGCTTAAAACTTGCTACTTTCTCTAATACCAATTGATGGTGTTAATATAACACATGGGGAAGCAATTTGGATCTTAGACACTTTTAGAACATCAATATAGTAAATAACTAGCATATTCATAAGTATTAAAACTTAATGAGTTTGAATACTAATCTTTTGTAGTTCAAATTCCTTTTTTCTCACGAAAACTTAATGAGTTTGAAATAGTAAACGACATTATAAAGTGAGAATGATTTTCTTCATGGGCATGTTCATAAGTATTAAAATCTTTATGCATTTTCTTTCTTCATGGTCTGATCTTTATGCAATACTCATTGCATAGGACGCCCCCACTCACACAAATTAATGTAAATAAAGTGCTTAAAACTTGCTACTTTCTCTAATACCAATTGATGGTGTTAATATAACACATGGGGAAGCAATTTGGATCTTAGACACTTTTAGAACATCAATATAGTAAATAACTAGCATATTCATAAGTATTAAAACTTAATGAGTTTGAATACTAATCTTTTGTAGTTCAAATTCCTTTTTTCTCACGAAAACTTAATGAGTTTGAAATAGTAAACGACATTATAAAGTGAGAATGATTTTCTTCATGGGCATGTTCATAAGTATTAAAATCTTTATGCATTTTCTTTCTTCATGGTCTGATCTTTATGCAATACTCATTGCATAGGACGCCCCCACTCACACAAATTAATGTAAATAAAGTGCTTAAAACTTGCTACTTTCTCTAATACCAATTGATGGTGTTAATATAACACATGGGGAAGCAATTTGGATCTTAGACACTTTTAGAACATCAATATAGTAAATAACTAGCATATTCATAAGTATTAAAACTTAATGAGTTTGAATACTAATCTTTTGTAGTTCAAATTCCTTTTTTCTCACGAAAACTTAATGAGTTTGAAATAGTAAACGACATTATAAAGTGAGAATGATTTTCTTCATGGGCATGTTCATAAGTATTAAAATCTTTATGCATTTTCTTTCTTCATGGTCTGATCTTTATGCAATACTCATTGCATAGGACGCCCCCACTCACACAAATTAATGTAAATAAAGTGCTTAAAACTTGCTACTTTCTCTAATACCAATTGATGGTGTTAATATAACACATGGGGAAGCAATTTGGATCTTAGACACTTTTAGAACATCAATATAGTAAATAACTAGCATATTCATAAGTATTAAAACTTAATGAGTTTGAATACTAATCTTTTGTAGTTCAAATTCCTTTTTTCTCACGAAAACTTAATGAGTTTGAAATAGTAAACGACATTATAAAGTGAGAATGATTTTCTTCATGGGCATGTTCATAAGTATTAAAATCTTTATGCATTTTCTTTCTTCATGGTCTGATCTTTATGCAATACTCATTGCATAGGACGCTATAGATAAGTATGTTCTTAGTTTATGGGACTAAGCCAGAGTGTTCTTAGTTTATATAGAACCTTTTACATTTTCTTCTATCGAACCTAAGACCTGTGTGTGGTTAGGTCAACGCTCTAACCACTTAAACTATTCAACTTGACTATTGATAAGATTAGCTCTTCTGTAATGATATACCACCAATCGCTTCAACCTGGCTCTGATACCACTTGTTGACTTCTGGCATAACGTCGACGAAAAACAAATGACCGAAGAAAGTTTCTTCGAAGAAATAATAGCAGAAAGTAAAAAAGAGAGAGAGAATTTTCTGAAGACCCGATGTCTATTTCTCATTCAGTTGAATCCTTTAAATAAGAAACCTAATTACAAAAATAAAAAGAGTGGGCGAAAACTTCGCCCAAATTTAGCGAAATGGCCGGCCAAATTTACTCTTCCATTCACGTGAATTTAGAAATTTAAGAGGTCAAAAAAATTAACTAAATTTAAGAACATAGCTTTTATTTAATAGCACTTGTTTGACTCGGTCGGTTCTTTTGAACACCTTTTCTAAAGTGTCTGACACTTCTTTTGAAGTAGTTGCCCTGACAATCTTCTCAAAGCCCGACTCGTCAACGATCTGGAATAGCATGTATAATGCTGCCTCATCCTTTGTTCGTAGTTCTTTTAACGTCTTATTTTGTGACACCGTATAACCCGTGGTATCCTTTGGTTCTTCGAAACCTTCTTCGACCACCTCCCATGCATCTTGAAAATCGAGAAGAGTTTTGATTTGGATGCTCCCATTCTCGTAGCTCATCTTCGTTAATCGTGGTAGCGGCATTTGTCCCATCATAATCGCCATCGGCTCTGAGACCAATTTGTTGAAATAAAAGCTCGCTCTGATACTAATTTGTTAAAATAACACTCACGAAACTATGAAGGAGATGTTGAGAGGGGAGAGACAAGGAGACAAGGAATTCTCAAAAATCTTTTTTCTATTATATTGTACTTAAATGAGACAATTTTTCTCTCTACTTGCTCTACGTGCTCTCCTCCCTCCTTACAGACAAACTAATTTATAGGTTTTTCAAAGGAAAAAATGGATATCATTATGCCATCATTTTCTAACCCAGTAATTCTCACTATTCCTGAAATAGTTATTGGCCTTTCAATTTTCCTTTTGGCCTTTACCTTCAACGACTCAATTTCAGAACTCACTAAAATTAACAAAAATAAAACTATCCTTTTCATTTAAGTTTATTCCGGCAAAGTATACTTGTCACCTCTATTGGATCGTACAGCTTTGATGTGTCTACCAATTGCCTTCTCCACCATCACTTTGAACTTTTTGAACACCTTAAATGCCTCGGATTTTTCTTTCAGAAAGTAAGTCCAAGTTTTTCCTAAGTAATCATCAATAAAGGAAATGAAATACCTCTTTCTGCTGAAAGTCTCGAGGGTAATTGGTTCACAGATGTATGGATCAACTCGAGAGGTTGTTTAGCCCAAAATTCAGCCTTCTTTTGAATTTAGGTTCTCACATGCTTGCTAAGCACGCATTCTTCACAAAATTTTCCTTCAAAGTCCATGTTGGGTAGCCCATGCACCATATTTTTCTTCACTAGCTCCTTTAGGTCGCCATGATATAGGTGACCAAAGCGGAGATATCACAGTGATGCCTTGTCTTCTACGTCGACTCGCAAACACTTTTCTCGTATGCTTCTTAAATTCAGTTTATACATCCGATTTCTTGCTATCTCGACTCGAGTAACCAAACTCCCTTGCTTATCCTTCAGGTGTAGCAGACGGTCTTTTAAGAATATTGAGTAACCTTTCTCTGTGAGTTTCCCCATACTCAATATGTTGTTGGTACGTAATAAACATCTTGAATTGACCCCATTAAACCATCCTTTTGCAAGAAATGTATTGTACCTCGTCCTTTGACCTCCACCGTTGATGCATCACCAAATGACACATGACCATCTTCAATCTTTTACATCTCTTTGGATAGATATTCGTGACCACACATATGGTGGCTTTCCCTGAGTCGAGGTACCACAGAGTGTCATTGTTGATGTTGTGTTCATTTTGAGCCATCAAGAGAAGACCTTCATTTGTTACGTCTTCCACGGCTATGTTGGCTGCTCCTTCCACCCTTTTTCCAGCTCGACAATCTTTTGCAACATGCCCCATTTTACCACAATTGTAACATTTGTCAGAGTTACAACCATTCACATAGTGACCATATTTTTTATATTTATAGCACTGAATGTTGGAATAGGTTGATTGGCCACCTCTTCCTAGACTGCGTTCTCTTCCAGGTCAATTTTCTTGGCTCGACTATCCCTTCTCCTTATAATGTCCTTCATTACTGCTGCCTTGACCACCTCGACCATTTCCGTGACTTCCACGACCTCTACCTTAAAAAATTTTAGAGTAGAGTTCACCTTTTCATCTTTGATTGATACCTTGGTTTGAAGTGCTTGATTGAGTGTTTCCTCCTTATTTTTCTTATGTTGCTCGTGTGCCTCAAGAGAACCGACGAGCTCATCGACCGTGAACGTCGCTAGGTCCTTTGACTCTTCTATCGCACATACAACATTCTCGAAGTTGTTGGTTAATGACCTCATAATCTTCTCCACAACCCGTGTCTTAGGTAACATTTCTCCGTTTCGATTTACCACAGTTTGTACGCGTGTAATGTAGTCAAATACATTTTCTGACTCCTTCATCTTCATACTCTCTAACTCGCCATGAAGAGTTTGGAGACGCACTTGCTTGACTCGATTTATTCCTTTGAACACTTTTTATAAAGTGCCCCATGCTTCTTTTGAAGTAGTTGCCCTGGCAATCTTCTCAAAGCCCAACTCGTCAATGGCTCGGAATAGCATGTATAATGTCGCCTTATCCTTTGATTGCAATTCTTTTAACGCCTTATTTCGTGCCGCTGTATAACCCGGGTATCCTTTGATTCTTCAAAACCTTCTTCGATCACCAACCATGCATCTTGAGAACCAAGAAGAGCTTTCATTTGGATGCTCCAATTCTTGTAGTTCGTCTTCGTTAATCACGGTAGTGACATTTGACCCGTCACATACGCCATTGGCTCTTATACCAATTTGTTAAAATAAGACTCACTAATTGTGAAGTAAATTTTACACACACTAATGATAGAACGCTCCGATATCGCTTTGTGAAAATATTACTCGCGAATTTGTGAAGATGATGTTGAGAGAGGAGAGACAAGGAGGCAAATAACACTCATTTTATCAAAAAAAAAAAAAAAAAAAAAAAAAAAAAAAAAAAAAAACTTTTTCTATTGATTTCTATTTTTTCTCTCTCTTGCTCTCTTTTGCTCTAACTTTACAATAAAATGATTAGGTATTTATAAGTTTTCTAACTCTAATAATAGGTATGAGAGACACCCATAACCCTACCATTATTAATGCACTTGGCCTTTTCTTTCTCCTGACTTCTCAAATTAATCTCTCCTAATAAATTACTTAAAATTAACATTTAGCATTTTAAGTTTATTTCAACCCTTCTAACATTCCCTCCCATAAACTTATTCCATTTTTTTTTACAAGAATTAGTTTAAGTTTGAAATATCACATACACCAAGCTCTTTATGCAATTTCTGAAATGCTTCCAACTTGAGAGGCTTTGTCAACAAATCAGTAAGTTGATCTCGAGTACCACAGAACACTAAGTTGACAGTGTCTTCTTTAGTAAGATCTTTAAGAAAATTGATCTCGACCATGTAGAACTAGGTTTTTTGACAGCTTAATTGTTGAAGCATTATCACACATAAGTTTGGTTCCTTCTGTCTGTAAAGAACCGATCTCCTAGATAATTCTTCTCACCTAAACAGCTTGACATGCACATGCAATAGCAACAACAAATTCTACCTTTGTGGTTGATAAAGTGACTATAGACTACTTTCTAGATGACCAAGCCACTACTCCTTCACTCATCATAAACACATAGCCTGAAGTGCTTTTGCGGCTTGTATGTCGCCGGCATAGTCACTATCAGTAAAACCGATAAGCTCACTCATTCTTCCCCTTTTGTATAATACACTGTAGCTAACTGTACCTTTCAAGTACCTCAAAACTCTTTTTGCTACTGCAAAATGATGTTGCGTTGGACAAGCCATAAAACGACTTATTAGAGTGACAACATACGTAAGATCAGGACGAGTGGTATTGAGATACATCAAGCTTCCTACTATCTCTTTGAAAAAAGTTGCATCCATTTTAATGTCATTTTATGTTGGAAATAAACTTAAATGAGAGAGAAAAAAAAAAAATTTAATTTTACCATCAAAGTTAATTGATGAAGTTAACATCTAAGTTATAGCCAAACTTAAATGAGGGCATCGACTTCTACCCTCCCTTATAGCCAAACTTGGTTCGATTTCGGCAACAAATACAACACCAAGTTCAGCAGTAGCTTCAATTTTACCATCTAAGTTAATTGATGAAGTTGAACATGTGTTTTGTTTTGTGTCTTCTTCCGTTGCCGTTGAAATTTTAATGCTTTTTCCCCAATCTAAATCAGCTTCATTTTCAGAATTTTTCCAATCCATTCACGATTCTCATCAAAAATTACATCACGACTAACTATGATTTTGTTTGCCTGATTCCAAATGAAACACAATTTACACTCAAGCTTTTTCCTCTTAGCATCTGGAATATGAACATATCCCACACATCCGAAAACTCGAAAGTAGTCACCTTATGATTTTACTCCACTTCAAGCCTATTCTGGTGTCACATCTTTTACTACAAGAGTTGGTGATCGATTTAAGACATGATTCACCCACATAACAGCTTCAGGTTAGAATCTCTTTGGTACTTTCTTTTCTATTAACACAACTCGTACCAGGTTCATCACTGTATGATTTTTGCGTTCAGCTACTCCATTTTGTTATGGAGTATATGTTATGGTCAGTTGTCTCTTCACTCCATGCTACTTGCAAAAGACATTAAATTCTGCATAATTGAATTCTCCTCCTCTATCTGTTCTCATGCATTTTATGGACATTCCAACTTCTTTTTCCACCCGAATTTTGAAACATTTAAAATGGTAAAATATTTCTCATATTTTTGGAACAAAATGAATCCATGCCTTCCTAGAAAAGTCATCTATAAAACATAGTAGGTACCTTTTTTCGCTATTTGAAGGCTGAGTAATCAGACAAGAAAAATCTGCATGAATAAGTCCCAATTTTTCAGTTGCTCTCCACTGACTGTGTTTTGGAATCAGAGTCCGATGTTGTTTGCCCTTTATACATGCTTCACAAGTGATGCTTGGATCAACAATTTGCGGCAAACCTTCCACCATGTTTTTATGTTTCAAATTACGAAGGCCTTTGTAGCTGAGATGACCATAATGATAGTGTCAGAGTGTTGATTGATCTTTATTAGCGACTTGGAGGCAGCTCCATTCATTTGTTGTGATTGATGACTCTGCAAGAAAAATGAACATTCGGTTTGCACTAAAAATTGATTCTGTCATTTTCCCTCCTTGTAGATGATAAATACTGCATATTCTATTTTTGAATAGTACATCTACTTCCTTTTCTTGAAGTTTTGGAATGCTTAAAAGATTGTTTTTGAGTTTAGGTGCCCAATATACTCCTCCAATGGTATAACGATTTTCCTGCAAAAATAATTTTATAGTACCTTTTCCAGACACTTTCATCTGGTATTATTTCCAAGCTTGGCACAGTGAGTAAAAGTTTTATCAAAGCTTGAAAACATGTTTTCATTACCACACATGTGATTTAAGCAACCCGAGTCTAAAAACCAGGTGTCACTTCTCTTTTATCCATGGAGTTTTACATAGGCCATCAGCAGCATCTAATCTTCTTCATCAAGCTCAGCATAATTTTTCTTCATTCTTCCACCTTTAACATTCATACTGAAAATGTCCTAACTTGTGACACTTATAACATTCAACAGTTGCTTTGTTGAAATTTATTCTCCCTCTTCCACGCCCTCTTCCTCTATACATTCCTCTCCCTCTGTTGTTTATACTTGATCGACCTACAACATTCAGCATCTATTCTTCATCATTGTTGTTGGGGCATTGAAATTTCTGTTCATGCACCACTAACGAACTTTGTAACTCATCAATGGACATAATATCAATATCTTTTGATTCTTCAATGGATACTACAACATATGTAAATTCGTCAGTTAGGGTGCGTAGGATTTTTTCTACAATTTTCTTGTCTGGCATTTCTTCTCCATTGCTTCTCATCTTATTAGCAACCTGCATCACTCTTGCAAAATACTCAATGATAGTTTCATCCTTTCTCATCCCCAGAACCTCAAACTCTCTTCTTAATGCATTAAGAAGTGATTTCTTCACTCTTTGGTTTCCACCAAACTTTCTCTTCATTGAGTCCCAAACAATCTTGGATGTGCGACGGTCCAAGATTTGTTCAAAGACAGTTCGATCAATCGCCTGGTACAGGTAATGCTTTACTTGATAATCCTTGACTCTAGCATCATCAAGATGTTCTTGTTTTCCAGCAGTCAATTTTATCCCTTTTACTGAATTCGAAAACCATTCTCCACCAAGCTCCTTAAGCCTTTTGCTTTAAGCAAGTTCTCCATCAATTCGCTTCAATGATCATAGTGACCATCAAAGTGAGGAATTTTTGTTAATGTTGTGTAGTCACAAATTCTCTCAGTGTTGACACAATATCTAACACTCAAAAGTGGGAATAAATCTGAAATTATTATTACTCAAAGAAGACATTATAGAGAAAATTGAAGTATGAAGTGTTGTACTGTAGCTGTAGTTTACTAATAGTAAGACTTCTATTTCGACTTAAATAACTCAAAGACTCACCTTCTTTGTACAAAACTACTTAACTTGCAACTAATTTATTTGCAGAAATAAAGCTAACATACTCCTAATAAAAATAAATAACTTAATAAAAATAAATAACTTGACTAATTCAAACTAGCAATAAGTTGCACTAAATTCTGATGTCTCTCTTAGTGCAACCTTATTTCTCGGGATCCCTTAACTATTAAGGGATTAATAGAACGAATCGCACTTTTACCACTAAACTATATCCGCTACAATGCAATTATTGTATATAAATTGACCTTTTGTCGAAGACGAAAATAAGTCGTAGTAATAAATAATAAAAAGATCGGATCAGAAAAGAATCATGAAAATTCGAAAGTTGACGTATTTTCATCAGGGCGACTGATGAGATTAGGAAAAGAGGACTCATTTTAATTAAAAAATTAACAAGTTTTTTAATTCTATTCTTTTAAAGTACTAAAATAAAGAATAATAGTAAGGAATGGCACCTTGATTCTATATATCTTTTTCTACTCTGAGGGCCTTACAAAAAACTTCAAACTTCACTTTGACAAGTGTCTTGGTAAATATGTTGCAACTTGCTCATTGGTATATATTTTCTGCAATTCAACGTCCAGCAATAACACTTTCTCTCGAACAAAATGATAATGAAATTCAATATGTTTCGAACAAGCATGAAACACCGGATTTTCAGCAAGTTTTATTGCACTTTTATTATCACAATTAATTTGAATTGGCTGATTGAGAGTAGTCACCATTTCTTGAATAAGCCTCTTGAGCCACAAACATTCTTGAGTAGCCATTGTAGCAGCTACATATTCTACTTCACAACTAGACAAAGCAACAGTGCTTTGCTTTTTACTGCACCATGAAATTGCAGCAGAGCCTGCTGTAAAATAAAAACTTGTTGTGAAGCGTCTATCGTTCACGTCACCAGCCGAATCAGCATCTACAAAACCACTCAAGAAAAATGACTTTGATTTCTCATACATTAATCCATAATTTAGATTGCCCTTGATATAATAAAGAATCCTTTTTGTTGCAATTAAATGAGTCTCATGTGGCTGATCCATAAATTGAGACACATCTTCTACTGAAAAACAACAATGTCTGGCCTTGTGATAGTTAAATAGAATAAACTACTAACAAGTTGGAGTTTTCCTGCACCCGAGCTAAAGGGTTGAATGTCGGCGAAAGAATGTAGCATCTTCTAATGACTTCCCTTCATTTCTAGCTAATTTAAAAATTAATAATGGCTTTTTTTCATTCTTTTTTTTCTTCTCTCTCATTTAAGTTTATTTCCAACCGTTTCAATACATGAACATAACAAATAGACCCAAAAATACCAAAATAACTCACATTGGGTTTACGATGATAAATCAACTCGAATGGTGATGATTCTGTCATATTGGTAGCAAGGACAAATCTCATCATGTTGAATATCTTTAAAAATAGAGACACCATCAAGAAGTTTTTTTATGGATATTTTTTGCAACAACCGAAAATCCATATTACCCAAACGAGCATGCCAAAGCAATGAGCTTGCATTATGACCAGCTTTCTTGATATATTCATCACCAGCTAATAAAACATACAAAAATCCTATACTTTTTCCACAGAATAGGATATCAGCAACAACATGTTTCACATTAGAAAGTATTTGAACATCTTTAGGACCAAAAAAGAACATACCTTCCTGAATCTATTATTTGTGATCTAGAAGCAAAATTTTTCTTCAAACCAGGAACATGATAAATGTCCTTGAGTAGAGCACTCCCATTATTCAAATCTCCTTCTTTCGTAACAGGATGCATTGAATTATCAGCTGTCACAATGACCTTCTTTTGACAATGTGGACGAACATTTGAGAGAAGAGTTTCATTTCTAGTTGCATGATGAGAACAACTAGAATCGAAAATTCATTCTTCATTGTAGTCTATAAATGCATGAGCATCTACAGAGACATCATCTTGATGTACATATGAAGTCACATTTGTTGGCTGGTCAAGAACCTCAATAGTTAAACAATGTTCCCAAAATGGATCTAAAGAATTTTTACTTTCATGTATGGCATTTGCTTCAGATTCCTACATTTTGATTCAGCAATTTGGCATAATATGACATGGCTTTCCGCAACGATCACACACCACCCGACAATCTCGTTTAAGATGGAAGGATTTTTCACACTTGTAACAAGCTTTAAATGGCTTCTTTGACGACTCCTCAATTCTGAATTGATTCTCATTGCTTGATGAAGGCTTTGAATGAAAATTTTGTCTCCTTTGATCTTTGACATACAACACATCTTCTGACTTTGGAAAAACATTGATGCTACTAGTTATTTTCTTAATCAAAGCTCCCTGATTACAAAGCAAATTCTCCAATTCAATAATTGTAGGATGATTTGCCCACCCTTGTATTAAGGAAACAAAGGGCATAAAGTCTTTTCGTAATCCACCAATAAGATAAGATCATGATCAAGCATCACTCACCGGCTCTTCAACATCTAATTCTAAAATTTCAGAGCACAGATTTTTCACTTTCAAGAAATATTCTTCAACAGAAAAATTACTTTGAATTACCACAGCTAGTTCATTCTCTAAAAATTGCAATCGAGTTGTATTTTTCTTAGTGAACAGCTTTTGAAGTGTTTCCCACACTTGCTTTGGTGACTTTAAATCACGAACATGATCAATATATTCCTTTCTAATCAAAGTTCGCACGGTAAATAAAGTTTTTCCACATTTAAAACGTAGAGCTTTGATACCTATTGTATTGCCCCTAATTTTCTTGTCTAAATCAGAGGAGTCACTCCATGCTAATAGCACAGAAATGTAAATAAAAGCATTCCAAAGGAAGCCATGGACTTAGTTGGGGGAGAAATTAGCAAATAGAGGAAGCCAAGTGGGAATAGGAGGGTGAAAAGAGTCTTTTTCAAGGGGTATAATGTAACTGTTGATATTTTGAAAAAAAAAAAAAATCAAACCTCGCCAAAAATCAAGAGATTTCCGACGAGGCGTTATTCTCATAGGAGTTAACCGCCCCTACAATCTTTTTAAGCCTCCCACCTTCACGCCTCCATCACCATCTCATTTTCCATTCCATTTTTGCAAGTCTCATAGTGTACACAGGGCTTTAGAGAGTGAAAGAAGAGAATAAGTTTGGGGTATTACTTCGCAGGCGTTCTACGATCTAAGGTTTTGTAAAATACAGTGACATAAGCGTGGAGGGTTTCCTTCGGTGTTGTGATACGAGTAGAGGTTGACGGAGTCCTGCTCATAACTGTCGAAAACTGGCCAGAGAAGAAAAGAATTAGGGTTGCTGCGATCCGATATCTATCGATTGAAGAAGACGAAAAATTAGGTCGGGAGATCCAAAAACCACGAAGCCAATCCGTTACAGCCCACAGACATGCGCACGACTCATTTTAGCCTGCACATTCACATATATCCACATGAACGATTTGGATCAAATCTGTAACAACGATTAAAAAAATAAGTTAATCAATAAATCAATAAATCAATAAATAAAAGATAATCGATCCTATCTCTCCATTTACCTCTTGCAACTTTTTCCCTGAAATATGTCAACAATCCCTTCTTAAACGACATCAATTATTCCTGGAAAAAGAAACATAAAGAAAAAACCTTAAGATTATGGAGATTTAGTTCGTACTGTACATCTTCCTTTACTCCTATCGAATGGTATTAATTTTGTTACAATTATTTAGCTTTACGTTAGAAATGAAATGCCACGAATTTTCTATAAGTTTTAGAAAATCACATGAGGATCTGTAGCCATTTAAAACAAAAAAACAAAAGTTAAAAATGGATTAAAATTGGTCAAACATTAACTTATGAACATAATAGTGGGAATTCAACCAAGAGAAAGCAAAGACTCTACTCATGCAAAGGCTCTCAGGTTCGCATGAAATCTAACACATAGACCATCTAAATTAGAGAAATATTGTTGCAGAAATTCAAACTTGAAACTGAGGTCATGAGATCACATAGGTTGACTTGGATTTTAAAGAAAAAAATCGAACTTTCACTAGGGATAAATTGGTGAAACCAACCTAAGCTAATCAAGTAAGTGTCTTACGGCTAGAACTCGATAATTGAATGATATATGATGGTGTATGCCTCTGCCCCTGCATGCACCATATTATTTTATGCTATGCTTATGTGTTTTATGTATTAACATATGATGCTATGTTATGTATGCATGTGATATCCATTACACTATGTCACGAATATGAAATGTTATGTATGTCATGTCATGTAAAGTTATGTGATGGATTATGTGATTATTGTCATGTATATATAATATATATATGTAATATATCATGGATGAAAGGAGAGAGGGAATGATGTTAATGCTATGCTATGTATGTATGAATGTAAATCATGGAGACCTCATGTATGTATGTCATGTGCATTGAGATACTTCCCATTATGTTATGTTAGTATGAATGCGTATCTTCGATATTTATGTTTGTCATGATATCATGGGGATCTTTCATTTTTTGTGGCATCCGACAACATGTATCACGTTGTGCTCGACCAAGCCAGGACCAAGGGGTATATTATATGAGCCTGTCTGATGGGTCCATGTGCGCGTGCATGGGCCGTGTGTGGGGAAGTACCACACATCCAATCCTGTCCAGAACTGGAAAGAGTCCAAGGTCATGTTACGGTTTTAAAGAATAGGTCTCAATCATGTTATATGTGTGATTGCATTACTAACACCAATTGTGGGTACGGAGTATTTCTTAAAATACTCAAGCCACATGTTATCCTTATATTTTTCAGGTAAAGGTAAAGCTCTCCTGCACGAATGACGGTGAATGCTGGAAAAGCCATGGAAGTTAAGATAGGGCAGTAGTATGCATCGTTTTACATTCAGTAGCTAATAGGTGGTTTGTTTACATTTCATGCTAAAAGAGTATGTTATTTCAAATTTCTTGTTTTTGAATTAAATGTGTAAGTCCATGGTTTCATTTTAAAGTATTGAATGATCAATTTTTACTTAAGTTATTTAAAGCATGCATGTCCATCCATTTAGGACAGAAAATTAGGGGTGTTACAAAATCATTTGTAACAATTACAAATTAGGTTGTATCAGGATAAAGCATTCAATCTTACCCATGTATTAACAATTCTTAAATTTATTATTTGAACATGATTCTCCTATATGTCTAGATTACACGTTTGTTTTTCATACCATGGATAATATTAAATATCAAATAAAATAATCAAAATTATTATTAAAGCATATGATTCTAGATTACCCCTTTTATTTTTCATACCATAATATTAAATATCAAAAAATGTTCCAGGAAGATTTTAGGCTGAAACTAATGCGAACTGCTGCCCATGTGATCAACAAGCTTCTCCAACCAAAGCTAGGATATGTTTTACCATTTGAGATACTATGGGACATGTAACCTACAGTTAGTTACTTCCAAGTATTTGATTGTGTTTGCTATGTATTTGTGTCTGACCATCTACGTAGCAAATTTGGCAAGAAAGTAGTCAAGTGTATATTTGTTGGATATGACAATCAAAAGAAAGGATGGAAGTGTTGTGATCCAACAAGTGAAAAATACCATACATCAAGAGATATAGTTTTCAACGAAGCATCTTCATGGTGGTCGTTGGAGAAGAAAGTCTTACCAAATTCAAACAACATTGAAGAAAATTTACAACAGAAGATGGGGGAGCAAATTACAAATTACAGAAATTCATTAAAATGTTGATGCGCCTGAAGATCCAAGTGACGTTGATATTGACGAGCAAGAAGTGACTCAATCAAGCGAATTTAATAAAAATGAAACGACACATCAACAACTTAGGCGATCAAATAGAATCCGAAGGCCAAATCCTAAGTATGCAAACACAGCTATTGTAGAAGACGGTGTTACTAAGCCAGAGATATATAAATCACAAAACTCAGCTTGGCAGAAAGTGATGAAGAAAGAATACGGATGACCAAGTGGCAGACTTCTTTACAAAAAGGCTAACATGAGAGCTTTCGTTGTCAGCTTAACATGGTGCAATGATTGAGGACTAGTGATGAGGGAGAGTGTTAAAATATATCATTAGCCCAATAGAGTCAAGCTCAATAATTGTAGGAGTCCGTTGTATATTTTTTTTTGGTAGATATTTTAGAATAAAGATATTTATAGATTTTAGGGAAGAGATCTACATATTTTAGAAAAAAAATTTTAATGGGTTAGTTTTAGATTGAGTAGGCTATAGTATAAATACTCGTCCACCCTACCCAGATTTATCTTTAAGAAATCTCAAGCAATACGTAGTATTCTATGAAGTGTCTTGTATTCTCTTTTCGATTGGTTTTAATAGAGTGTGCGAGCGTTTCTCACATAGAGTTATGTTCAACGGGTAAGAGGTGAATATTTTTATTTGCGAAATGTATAATTTTAAATTTAACTTTGTGTCATTTTTCATTTTTTTTTACATTGATCGTAAGGATCTCTTCCATCTCCATCACTTGCTCACGTCGGTCCAATACCAAATCACGTGAAATGCATAAATATAAGATTTAAAATAGCAAGTTGGTGGATCCAAAATGGTCCCAACAGCTTTGACTAAACTACACCTCGTAATGATGTTTATTGTTAGATGAAAGTGTCTCACATTGGTTAAGTTAAGGAATGGACATGGGTTTATAATCGAAGAATATACTCTCGATTGATATGAGGCCTTTTGGGAAGCCCAACCATGAGAGCTTATGCTGAAACTGGACAATATCATACCATTGTGAATGTTTGTTTAATTCATCACACTTAAATGATGTAATGATGTGAAGATTATCTATTTATAATCAAACAAATTACATGGATATAGAAAAAATAATAAATAAAAATAACAATAAATAAATAGAAAGATATTTGTGGTAAGAAGACATATTTGTTTTATAATAATATATATATATATATATGATAAACTATAATTTAGTATTAAATATCCTTAACAAATCACATAATTCCTTAAATTTGTCTCAATTTATTTTTATATGCATTAAAAAAAATGTTAGTGAAAATTTTTACAATAATTTGAAGATAGGAGTAGTCTGGGTTACGTTGAGAGAATTTTTTGAATCAACCCAAAAGTTTGGGTTTGTTGGATTGGTAACTCAACCCAACTTGAATTATCACTCTATCATATTCATGAATACATAAGTTGTCTTGGTATAGCATATTAAGATGTTTGGTTCGGGTCAATCTGAAACCTGAACCGAATTTATTCAGTTTCAAAAAAATTAACCCAACCTAACCTAACTCGAAAAGATAATCAAACCCAACCCAACCCAACCCGATCCCTATAATTCAGGTTGGGTTGGTTTGAGTTGTCGGGTTCAATATACACCCCTATTTGGAGATATTTTTTTTTATTATTATTCTTTTAAAAATGTATAATTTAAAGATTTTTTTTAGTTCAACATGTCGAGCAAGATCTCGAACCTCTACTCTTTTGATCAAAAGTATATATCTTAAATAATTGAGTTATACGGAAGTTGAATTCGATTTCATATATTTTAAGAGCAAAAGGTAGAAAAAAAAGAAAGAATGTGGTTCAAACTTAAAGAAGAAACACATGGAATAGAATAAAATAAAGTAAAATATGGAGAACCCTTTAAAATGAAGAAGAAAAACAATCAAAATTTAGGAGAAAATATAATGAGAATATACCCAAATAAAAAAAGATTAAGAAAAGGAAAATTTAAATGAATAATAACCAAAATTGAGTATAAATCCAAAGGCAAAATATGACCAAAAAATAAAATAAAAAAAAAAAGGAACAAATTAAAAGGGAAAAACGTAATTGAAAAATCCAAAATTGTTCTTATTCTTCTTCCAATTGAATTGGAGTATCTTTGGAGGTGCTTATTCCCCCATAGGATAGTACTATGGACTAATAAATAATTTTTTTCCCCTTTTTACCCTTACACTAAAATCAAACTAGCTTTAACTCGAAAAATCCAATGACTAAAAACCCGATCAACTCAACCCAACCCATATAGTTTGGATTGGGTTATAAACTTATTTGAGTTCGATTTAGTTCAAATAAATGAAAGTTTTATAAGCTTTGTTCGTTCATAGGTTCTCTTAAAACGAAATGGATTAAACTCAATATATCTGAATTTATTGTTAATTTTAAAATATACATTTTACGTCTTATATAATTATATAGTTATTTAATTTATTTATTTATTTTTCAACCCTTCTTTAAAATATTTTTTTAACTATTTGAAAACAAATTTTTATTAAAATTGTGAAAATAAGTAAATTGATTTTTTTAACTCGAACAATTGAATTGGGTCTAAAAATGTAACGATACTTAGTTTGGGAAAAAGAAATGGAACCTCTCACGAAATATGTGTCCAGATAGCCCAAAGTCTCGATCGTTAGCTCTTGGTCTTCCGGTTAAAAAACAACGTCCCTTCTTAAGTGCCACTAACACCCTCCATCACCATCTCATTTCCATCTCTATTTTCGCAACTCATACATTGTCTCAAGGAGTGTTAGAGGAAGAACATCGAGCGTAAACCTATGGATTTTGAATCATTGGCGTACTGCGATGTAACGCCATTAGTAAGAATAAAATAACTCAAGTAATTTCGAAACAATAACCCATAGTTAAAAGAAGTTTAAGACTTTTGGAAATGATTGGAAAGGAAAAGGCAAGTATAAAAGACAAAAATGTCATTTTTCCAATTTTAAGAAACTTCCAAACTTTTAATTACTTAGGAAGAATTTTTAGAAAAGGGTTAGATTTTTCTAAAAAATAATAATACAATATTCAAAATGACAAATTACCAAAATATTCTTAAACTTTCGAGACATTTACGAAAATGCCATGGATCATACAAATAAGATTCATAGCATTGAGAAATGATGAGAAAATCCTTATTACGCTCTAAAGGAGACACACCTCATCACATCCAACGAATAGAATTCAAATTAGAGGTCGGTTGTTCACTAATCAGAGAGGATAATTTCGACGAGCAATCCAGAAAATTCAAACTTCAAATCATGACAATTCTAGAGGATTTAACATCAGTTTAAGTTCTCTCTGTAAATTCTAAAGTGAGGGCTTTCATTTGGATAAATAATCGAACTAAGTCGTGCCTCCAATCACAGGTTATAGCCGTTGAGTTTTTGGGTTTTGAACGGTAAGTTTCTTCCAAATTGGAGAGCAATTGTCCACTATTTTTAACTTGTTCCTACCCAAGTTTGGGGAAGAAAATAAGCATAGAAAATGCCTTAAACCCATTCCCCAAATCCTGTCTGTCATTAAAGGAGTTTGAAGAACATCTTGAAATCCATTCTATTTCTGTATATCTAAAGATTGTTTTGTAGAAGACTGTGAAGAGAATTAACCCTAAGAACATGCATAATCCAAGAAATTTAAAATTGGGTCTTATTCCCATCTACTAGCTTAAGAAGATTGAGATAGAGTAACTATGACGAAGAAATCGAGAACTAAAACACCCTAGAACAAGTTGCCCAAAAAAATAAATATTAAGCATTTTTGGTGAATTACACGAGAAGAAATTCCAAAATTAAGGCTGCATATTTAAGGTTGTTCTTACAAGACAATTTCTTTAGCTAAGGAAGAAATTCTATGAAGAAATCGGACCCTAAAAAACCTCTATAATAAGTTGTCCAATAAGATTTTTCTATGTCTAACTCTAGCAAGGGAACAATTTTTTTATGAACTTTAAAGGTGAATAACTTCGGCTCGATCTACGAGAAGGTATGAAATCAATCCCTATTTCTTCCTTGTAACACCATCTTTAAGTTTCATGGAGAAATTGAGGAGAGAAACGCAATAAACAGAGATGGAAAGGTTGAACTTGAGGTGACGACAATTACAATCATGTGCATCTTCTTCCTTCTAGAGGAAGAAGACAATGACATGGCTGGTTCAACTGAACCAGCCATGTCAAACCGAAACTCGACTCTTCTATAATTTTTCTCAATTTTAACTCTTTTTCAAACTATTTCTCATGAAAAACTTTATGGTTCCAAAAACTAGATACTCTCAAAAATCTGTCAAATAAAACTTGAAGTGATTCGAATACCGGAAGCTCGAGAATGAATGCCCTGAACGTCAACAACAAGGTAAGTAGCCATCTTTGACTTTTCTAAAGAACTATTGGGATGAATCGCTTGGATTTCTATATGAAGCTTAAAAATAAGTATGAATTAAGGGACTATGAAAGAAAAACATAAAGAAGAGTGAGTTAAGACCATGAACCGATAGATTTGCTCAAAATTTAAGTAACGTAAAATTGCAATAACCCAATAAATGAACTTTACTTCCCATGGAATTTTAATGTTGAACCTATGATGGCATGTTAAGGCTATATTTGAAATTTGGTGGTCATTAAACAAGATTAAGTAACTAAATAAAGTAATAATACAAAATGATCCTAATAAAATAAAGTAAGAAATACTCAGCAAGTGACCCCATAATTAGGTTAGAAAATATAATCGTGTTTAAGACTTTTAATTTCATTGTTTTGGTCTCAACTTCGAGTAGAATTAGATGGGTAGCATTTCTCTACACACTGCCCACGTATGCGCATATGGACCCCAGGCAAGCTCATATACGTACCTCCTAGACCTAGCCTTCGACTAGCGTACATACACGCTATCGATATACCATAAAGGGATAGAGCTCACATAGTATTGTGGTATATACAATACTGTAACATAACATTATAGTGAACATAATGTCGTATGGTACACGTCCGTATCCATCATAATAGGGAAGTATCTCGATACACATAAACATACAATATGCATGAGGTCTCCATAGTTTAAAATCATTGCTTATAGCAATGACACGACATGTATCATCATTCATTTCATACATAACATAGTCATTTCATGTCATTACATAAGCAAATGTACAATATGGTACCATATTTTCATAATACATCACATTTATCCATAATATAATGTGTCTAACCGATAAACATAACACGACATTTCTCACCATAGCACCACAAACATAGTAAGCAAGCATAACAGTTACAAAGTACGACATGTGCAAGGTCACATAACAATTCATCGAACTCAAACAGTAGTGAAGCCACTTGGTTGACCTACACCGGAATTACTAATTATTTTTGTAGCCGTATGGATCTACTCTTCCATACTCCTCAAGTTTCCATTCAACTCCATATTCATCTCTTTTTTTTTCTTTTTCCTTTTTTATTTTTCACCCTACTTTTGGCCATATTAAGTAATTCGAAAACGTGTGATTAGATCGTCCTGAAGACGGATGCGACGAGAATCAGTGGCTCTGTTCAGGTTCTGGTTCAGTAGTTCCATTTGGCTTTACGGAGTTTACTGTTCAAGAAGGGAAGGGAAGAGAGTATAAGGAGCTTGACCTTCAGATCCGAACTCACAATTTTGTAAATTCACTCTTTATCTGCCCTATAATATCAAATATAAGTAATGACAGGCCGAAAATCAGAGAAGAGGTCTTGAAGATTTCGCGGATCCGGAATAAATCGCATATGTTGGTGTTGAGAATTGCTCAGGAATTCATTGATAGTGACTTTCTCTTTTTCTTATGATTTAGAATTGTAAAGGAGAGAAGACGAAGACAGAGTGTTTGAACATTTTTTTTTTTTATGGGGACGATGATGAAGTGATTTCCTAGAACACATAAATTATTTTTGGTATTTAATTTTTCTACTAAATCATAACAAAATTGATGGTAATTTGGAGGAGTCTAAAGGGTATATTTTTAATGGAGAAGTGGGTATATTTTTTTTGACTTTTTTTTTATTGAATTACATCTTTTCATGAAAATATTTATAAATCATACTATATTGATACAATTATGATATACATATCATTTTTTTTTTTCTTTTCTTAGTTTAATAATATATGAAATGAAAAAAATTTAGGAGTGTTCATGTGATTCGATAATTCCAGCAACTCAAATTATAAAAGTTAGGTTTAGTTCAATTTTTTTTTCGAGGTTAGGTTAGGTTGAATTTTTGAAAAACAAAAAATTCGGTTTGATTTGCTAATTGACATTTTTTTTTTTGTTGGGTCAACCCAAACCTTCCATGTAATGTGGAATTACTTTAATGAACTATTTACAATTTCAACATTAACCTCATGCCTCATTTATTACCTATGAAATAGACAAATACAAACAAAGAAGTAAAACAATACTCAATTAAATGTTTTATACTAACCTATATTTTACTCGATGCAATTACAATCAACCCATACTATGGCTCATATGTGGATCGCACTGTGGCTTAGATGTGGATCGCAACTATGGAAATAACCTTTGAATCAATGAGGTGTCTGGACGACCACAAAGTAGTTTGTGCGATATATATGCTACAAAAGGACGCAAAAGTGGAGTGGGTGGATAATAAAAAGAATATCCACCCAGGAGGAAAAATCACAACGTGGGATACATTTAAGGAAACCTTACTAAAACAGTACTACCCGAAGGAAACCCGGATCAAGAAACAGCAAGAATTCAACTACCTGACTCAAGGCGAACGCACCGTTAGATCAATATGACCAGGAATTTATAAGGCTAAAGAGGTTTGCACCATCCCTAGTAGACACTAAGGAAAAGGAGACAGAGAAATTTGTGTTGGGATTGAACCCGAAGGCTCGCCCCATGGTGGAGGCATTCAACCCAAAATCCTACGAAGAGGCATTGAGGACGGCCAAAGTTTTGGAGGAACCTCAGAAAGAGAAAAACTCAGAGCCAACGGTTGTCGTAGGAAATAAATGCCCCATTGAGCCCAGGCCGACGGAATTCCAACCGCCGCCCTAGAGACCTCGATATCATGACAGGCGACCTGCCCCACCCCCAGTAGTTTGAACCCCAGGATCGGAACATGAAAAAACTCTATGTCCCGAATGTGGGAAACAACATTGGGGCAAATGCATGGCAGACTCCGGGGAATATTACAGGTGCAGTCGTACAGGTTACACGGCCCAATTCTACACTTGAAGGGACGCGGGGAACCCAAGGGGACCCCCTAGAGGCCCTACTATTCAAGAACATGCCACGCAAGCCCACGCACCAACCCGGGCATTTGCAACGACCAGTAAAGATGCGGGAACGTCTGGCACCGTAATGATATGTATGCTTTCTATGCTAGGACACTTTGCATTAACAGTGTTTGATTCGCTTTACCCTTTCATTTGTTTTCTTGTCTTTCGTTAGTCAAGCAGGGTTCACAGTAGAACCCTTATTGCATATATTGTCAGTCGGTACTCCAACAAAAGTAGACTTAGTGACTGAAAATAGAGTAAAGACGGACAAGTAGTAATATCTGGACGAACCATCCAAGTAGACCTGAAAGTAGTAGATATAATGGATTTCAACGTCATATTAGGAATGGATTGGCTAGCCAAAAACTTTGCTGGTATAGACTGCCATAAGAAAGAAGTAGTATTCACACATATAAATGGACTTACCTTTAAATTTAAAGAAACTTGCACAGACACCACCAAAAAATAATATCGATGATGAAAGCCAGACGCTTGGTACAACAAGGGAGGTGGGCGATTTTAACCTATGCAGTAGACACATAAGGAAAAGAGAAAACAATGGATAATACCCATAGTAAACAAATTTCCAGATATCTTTTCAGAGGACCTCCTAGGAATCCCTCCTTCACGAGCAGTAGACTTCGAGATAGAACTTGAACCAGGAACGGGACCCATCTCTAAAGCCCAATACCACATGGCCTCAGAAGAATTAAAAGAACTTAAACTATAATTACAAGACTTAGTTAGATAAAGGCTTCATTCGACTTAGCGATTCCCCTTGGGATGCACCAGTGTTGTTTGTTAAAAAGAAAGATGATTCGATGCGTCTATACATTGACTATAGAGAACTAAACAAGAGAACGAAAAAGAGCAAATACCCATTACTACACATCGATGACCTATTCAACCAACTTAAAGAAGCAACAGTACTCAAAAACAAACCAAGAAAACCAAAAACACCTTCGAAAAGCCCTAACTATCTTAGGATACATAAAGACACACAATTGAAGTCGTCACGAAATGGGAAAGCCCTTTTTACGTTAAACACACACAATTGAATTAAGTGGGAAGTACACATGTGGAAGAGTGTTAGATAAATTGACATTTACTTTACTATTTTTTTTAGGATAATTTATTATTTAAATATCCCAACTGAATTAGAAATGAGATCTTGGGGTCTTCGGTCAAATATTCTCTTTCCTTTGTTTTCTCTTATTTTTTCTTCGAAGAAGGTTTCCTTCGCCTGTTTTTATTCTGTCAACGATTTCCTCGCAATTGTCAGAAGTCAACATGCTCAACTACGATCACCGAGGTACAGCAAGGTCATTACTGATGACGGCCGGAATGTCTGGGAGATTCTGGGGAGAGGCGGTAATGACGGTCGTCTATCTCCTCAATCGGTCACCGACGCTACACGAGGCCTGGTACAACAAGAAGCCAGCAGTACGTCATCTTCGAGTGTTCGGCTACGTCGCATACATGAAGGACGTGCATCCCCACCTCGCCAAGCTCGATCCCACGGGGCTGAAGGTCGTCTTCATCGGCTACGAACCCGGAAGAAAGGCGTACAAGTTCTATGATCCTGCGGAGTGGCAAGCTCACGTGTCGCACGACATCATCTTTGACGATACCACCTTTTGGCAGTGGAACGACGTAACTGAGGCAGATCAAAACCCAAACCAATTCACTGTGGAGTACCTCATCACCGAGCCGGGAGAAGGAGGAGCACAACATCGGGAATCGTCACTACCGCCAGCAACTGCACCGGGCACGCCTATGCCAACCCCTACCATAACTCTAGCTGCAACCCCTAAACTAGTGGAGTTCGCTACACCACGTACTGCAGATTCGATGTTCGATGCCGATCACGATGATGGTCTGGTGGCCAGGTACTGGAGGATGGAAGACCTACTGGGAAGAGGTGAACCACCTGGACTGGCGGCGCGCCAACTCGAAGAAGAGGTGACCAAACAAGACGTGGAGTTTGGAGGACATGCTGCCAGGGACACCGAGCCATAGGGCTAGAATTAGAGTTCAAACAAAATAAGGTATACGATAGGGCTTTAGGAGGAGATTGTTAGATAAAATACTAACGAGTGAATGTGATCCCTAACTTTTACTTTTAGTTAACTATTTTTTGTTAGGTAACTATTTTTAATTTAAACCCACAATTGAAGTAAGTGGGAAGTACACGTAAGTGCAAAGAGCCTTGTCTAAGTTACCATTTATTTTACTATTTTTAGGATAATTTGTTATTTAAATAAATGAGAAATGAGATCATCGGGTCTTCAGTCAAATATTCTCTCTCGTTTGTTTTCAGTTGTTTTTTATTCGAAGAAGTTTACTTCGGCCGTTTTTATTCTGTCAAAGATTTCCTTGCGATTGTCAGAAGTCAACATGTCCAACTACGATCATCGAGGTACGTAGTTTCTTGGGGTTGACAGATTACTATCGAAGGTTTGTCCAAAACTTTGCTAGGATAGTCTCGCCTCTCACCCAATTGATAAAAAGGGCGTAACTTTTTCGTGGGATGATGCCTGTGAGGCTAGTTTCTAAAATCTAAAACAAAGACTAGTGTCCATCCCAGTGCTCATGGTCCAAGAAAGATCTACGAGATAGTGATATACAACAACGCATCGAAAAAGGGGCTAGGTTGCATATAGATGCAACATGGCAAGGTTGGTGCATACGCGCCACGTCAGTTAAAAGATTACGAGAAAAACTATCCAACGCATGAACTAGAACTAGCAACGGTAGTGTTTGCATTAAAAAATTTGCGACACTACCTGTATGGCGAAAATATCCAAATTTACACAAACCATAAAAGCCTAAAATACTCATGACACCCATCAAGAACTAAACATGAGACAACAAAGGTGGTTAGAACTATTGAAAAATTACGATATAGACATCCAATACCATCCTGGAAAAACAAACATAGTCGCAGACGCATTAAGTTGAAAAACGGTACACTCATCATCCCTCATCACAAGAGAGCCATGAATGCAAGAGAATTTCAAATGAGCTAACATTGCGGTAGTAACCGAGGAGGTAATAGCTCAAATAGCCCAATTTACATTGTGACCCACACTCAGACAAAGGATTATAGTCTCACAACGAGAGGATCCTAGTCTAAATCAAATTCTAGACCAATTAATAGCAGGCCCAGTGAACAATTTTTCCAAGTCATCAGACGATGGACTGTTATGTCAAGGACGTTTATGTGTCCCAGCTATGAGTGAAATAAAGAACGAAATCCTAATTGAGGCACACAACTCACCCTTCTCGATACATCTAGTGGTACGAAGATGTACCAAGATTTGATACAACACTTCTGGTGGCGAAGTATGAAAAGGCTATCGTGGAGTATGTGAGTAAATGTCTAGTGTGCCAACAAGTAAAAGCCCATAGGTAGAAAACGGTCGGACTGCTACAACCTCTAAGTATACCAGGTGGAAGTGGGAGAATATTGCTATGGATTTCATAGTAGGCTTATTCAGAAAATTAAAGGGTTACACGCTAATTTGGGTAATTTTCGACCGACTAACAAAGTTGCATACTTCCTACCGGATAAGGCAACATATACAGTAGACAATTGGGCTCAACTATATATGAAGGAAATCGTGAGGTTGCATGGAGTCCCAGTATAATAGTGTCGGACCGGGAACCACGTTTTATGTCGGCCTTTTGGCGTGGACTCCAAAAAGCATTGAGTACCAGCCTCGACTTTCGTACTGCCTTTCATCCACAGACTGATGGTCAAAGGGAACTACTGAACCAAATCCTAGAGGACATGCTTCGAGCGTGTGTTATAGATTTCACAGGAAGTTAGGACACCAAAATGCATTTAATGAAATTCTCGTACAACAATTGTTTCCAAGCCACAATTGGGATGACACTATTCGAAGCGTTGTATGGAAAATGGTGTAGGTCTCTGTTGTGATGGGATGAAGTAGGTGAATGAGAACTAATAGGACCCGAGTTAGTTCGCGTTACAAACGAGGCAATCCAGAAAATTAGTGTAAGGATGCGCACCACGCAAAGTAGGCAAAAGTGCTACACCGACATTAGACGCAGGATCTTGGAGTTCGAAGAGGGAGACTTGGTATTTCTAAAAGTGGCTCCCATGAAGAGCGTCCTAAGATTCAAACATAAGGGCAAGCTAAGCCCCCGCTTCATCAGACCCTTCAAAATCCTAGAACAAATAGGCTCAGTATCATATAAGTTAGCCTTACCACCTTCACTCTCGAGCATACACGATATATTCCATGTGTCCATGCTGATAAAGCACGTTACAGACCCTACGCACGTAATAGACTACAGGCCCCTCGAGATCAAGGAAGACTTAAGTTACCAAGAGAAACCGAATAAGTTACTAGCTCGGGAAATGAAAGTCTTACATAATAGGGGCATAGGTTTCGTCAAAGTATTATGGCTGAATCATCAAAGAAGCTATATGGGAACGAGAGGAGGGAATAAAGGAAAATACCTTGAATTAATCAAGGCGTTTGAGACTTTTGAGAACGAAATTTCTTTTTAGGGACAGATAATGTAATGAATTTTTTCGTGGTCTCCAACAAGACCCGAAAACTTCTATGAATGCTGAAGTTTTCATTCTCACATGACCCACGACCCAGCCTAACCTTCGGATCACCACAACGAGCATCATAAGTCAGCCACCTTCGAAGGAACGTCATCACCTACAAAAGAGGGAAACAAGAGAGTGAGAAGGAGAGAGAAAGAAAATCGACGAACTCTGGCGAGGTAAAAAACATACAAAATCGATGTCGAAATCTCCGTTTTTAAGCCACGAAAGGAATCACAAAGACCGATATATACAGAAAAAAAAAAAAAAAAAAAGACGAGTTTAGGTACCCCATACACGTCGTACACCCTCGAAGAAGGAGGATTAAGTCTCGAGTTTTCAGATCTCCTCAGATCTGGGAGTTTTCGACCCTTACGAGTCGAACAAACACGAGGAAAGGGAAGAGGGAGGGGAATTGTCTCGAAAATGAAAGAAAACGAAGGAAAAACGGACACCGGAACGGCGTTATCGAGGAGAGAGAAAAGTTGATGGAATCTTTCTGGTTAAACGGGTGAAGAAGACGAGCCCAACCGATCAACTCGGACCCACGACCAGAACTGGAGTCCAACCCGTCTACAGTAACCAAACCCTTTGCAGCCCAACTCACGCGATCCTGCCTACGGCTCAAAATAACCGTGCCTCGGCCCAACCCAATCCACGCCTCGGCCTAACTCAATCAGCCGCGACCCGAAACTGCAAATCAAAACTGACAAGTGACCCCGTCCAAGTTCTACCGCCCAATATCCTTGACCCACACATCAATCTAGTCCACCTGCAGCCCAACGATAGGGTCCAGCCCAGAACCCATGACCAAACCCCGACTCGCTTGGCGACCCATGCCTCGACTCGACTTCAACTTGCACACATGGCCGCTTCTGGTTGTGCCACATGCCAGCGTCTGATGCAAAGTCCCCCTCGACTCTAGCAGCTTAATGGCTTGGCGGCGACTTCTCGACTCAGGAACCCATTTTTGGCTCATTCCGCACTGTTTCGACGCTCCCTGACCTGATTTTGACCTCGCTTAAGGTAAAATAAGTCGTTTTAAGGCAGTGTTGCACAATTTCAAGTTGGAATATGTTTATGTTTGTGAAATACTAACAAAAAGTGTTTGAACGATCCAATAGGAACTAATCACCGACGATAGCATACAAGGAGCTAGGAGCTTACGTTATAAATTATAGGGAGTACATCGGCTAAGGCCTACCAAGTAAGTTGCCCTACCGTCGTAGGTTATAGCAATTTGTATATTGTATGTTGGCACGTGTCTGTGGTTTGCATGTGTCATAAATTGTATGTTTATACTGTTATGACTTAATACGTAAATATATGTAATGTGAATGTATGCTGTTTTGGAATGATTTGATGTGCGATATAATGTGATGTGATATGTTATGTTTAGATTGTTTTATGTGATTGTTGAGATGATTATTATATGAATCGCACGTCATGAAATTTTACGTTAAAAGTATGGAATGTTATGTTATGTCTCCTCAATTGTATGTATACAGCATGATATGAATGAAATGAAATCATGATAAATGGTGTGAAATATAACCCGTTAGAATTATGCATGATAGGAGAACTAAAAAATGAGAAATGATACGATATGAATGAAAAATGATAGCGGAGTTATAATTAATAATGTTGAAAACAGAAAATTATTGGGACCTCATGCATTATGTGTGCTCGTGCATTGGGGGATACCCCAATTCCATCACGAGGGTAAGAATGTGTACACCACTAGGTAGGTGAAGTATCATTATGTTTTACATAATGCTACCGTGACGGTTACTAATTCTAATGAGTGTCCGGCATAAAGAGCTACTAGAGCAGGCTCGCTTGACAAGAAAAGGGGTCCAGAGGAGTGTGAACAGACTGGTGAGCCCATACCCGCACGTATGGTCTGTGTGTAAAGTATATGGTACACATCCAAGCTGCTCGTTAGGCTAATGCCATAGGAAAATAGACTGATATGATCAGTCTTGTCATTGCATTCACATATTCTTGTTGCATAACCCCAATAGAGGGTCGTTTACTGAGTATTCTTAAAATACTCAAGTCTCGTGCTATTACATTTTTCAGATAAAGGCAAAGCGCCCTTGTGAGATCAACAGAAGCATCGCAAATCTCGTGACCATAGCACATGCATAGGATAGATTTGCATTTCAAATTTAATAGTATAGGTTAGTATAGATTGAATTGCATTTGTAATAATAGTATAGGTTAGTATGGGTGGATTATAATCATTTTTCTCCTTCTTTTTTTTTTTGTATTTATTTATTCACGAGGTAATAAAGGAGGTACGAATTAATATGTTGAAATTATAAAGAGTTCATTAAAGTAATTCCACATTAAATGTAAGGTTAAATGTACGGTAATTACCTTAGGTTAAATAGAAAAATTTAGGGCTATTATCTATTAATTGTATCGCTCATGATTGAACATGCACACACGAATAGCGTGTATAGCCGAACAAGTTTAGATTTCGCGGAAGTGATGTTCGGTTGGCAAGGCAGTCCAACGAAATACAAAACTAGGCAAAAAATGAATATGGGGCTTGAGTTCCTCTTAAGGCATGTCGTGAGCGTATCAAGATCACGACACTGCACGGTTAAAGATGTACGACCGTAACAATTGGTATCAGTCCTAACTAGATATAAAACGTCACATCAAACAGATAAATTACGAATTAATTAAACTTAAAAAAAGAAGGAAAGAGAAGAATAGAGAGTGTGGTGAGAACGTGATGCATTCCCATGCACGTGGAAATGAGAAGCAAAGCCGACTTTGGTGTTTGGCGGCACGAGGATGCCACGAGCATTCGTACTCTTTAAAATCGTACTTTAAACCAAACCCATTTGGAACTAACCTCTTTAAACTCTCATACACATTTAAGAATAACCAAACCTTTTGGAACTAAGCCCTTAGAATCTATTAAATAAATATTATTATATATATTAATTTATTTATTTATTTTAAAAAATATTAATTTGGGACCATTTTCAATCCCATCAACTTGGTATTTTAGAGAGAGAGAGAGAGGAATCTTAAAAATGTTTTTTTTTAAAAAAAAAAAGACAAAAATATTAATTTTAAAATTATATATTAAGAAAATAAAAACTAGTGAACTATTATAGTTGATTATTCATTAAATTATTGTGAGAGTTGAATTTATTTGTGAAGATGTGGCCAGCTTGGAGCCTAGTCATCAAAAAAATTATATTAAAAATTGATACATTTTGCCAACTCAGCAAAATACAAACATTATTTTATTATTATTATTATTATTTTTTTTTTTTTTATGGTCAAATAAGTTTTAAGGATGTTTAGAATCGATTTGAAGTTTTGTATAACATGGGTGGACGGATCAAATAATTGGGACGTATTAATGATACGATATATGTTATGGTGTAACACATTAGACGATACAAAACATGTTGTGATGTGTTTATGATATGATATGATATATCAAAGAATATGTTATGTGTATGATATGACACACCCTGATACCTTAAAGGCTATGTTAAAAAATGATATGATAGGAAGGAAAATGGAAGGGGTTATTTTACAAGATAATGAATGAAAATGTTCGGACCTCATGCATCATTATGTATTCATGCATCTGGGAATATCTCCTTATATGATAGTACTGACGCGTATACTACGAGGTAAGAAAATGATCATGATGTTTATCATAATGTTGTGATGGTCGCTATACCTAACAGGTGTTTGGCATCAACAGCTCTAGAGAATGCTCGCTTGACCAAGAAAGGGGTCCATTAGGTGTGCCAACTGATTAGTGGGTCCATACTCACACGTGTGGACTGTGTAGAACAGTAAATACACATTCAATTACCCGTTTAGGATAGCCGCCTAAGGGAATATAGACTTGAAGAATAGGTCTTATTCATGATTGTATGTCTTACATCTAACACGAATAGTGGGTCACTTACTTTCCTAAAATGATCAAGCGACATGCTATTTCTATTTTAGGTAAAGGCAAGACATCCTTATACGTCTGACGATGACATCGCAAGTCGAGACCATAACACATGCATAAAATAGTCGTATCTTATTTTTTGGACTTGGGTTAGAATAGGGTGTTTTTACCTTTAATGTTTATTTATTTTATTTAGTATTTAGTTATGTCTTTTTAAAGATGTTTTCGAAACACATACCCATGACAGTGTTTTATGTTGAAGTTTCAAATGATTATTTCCTATGTATACAGTAGCGACTTTAGACTATCAAAAATCTAGGGTCGTTACAGTCGGTATCAGAGTTCTAGGTTATAGATTCTGTAGACTAACCTACGAGGTAGACTTGACACGTCCATAATTCCACCGTTGAGGCCCCGTCACCGTCAAGTATGTCATGCGTAAGATAAGAAAAGAAAACATTTCAACCAAAAGTATCGAATATAGTTAAAATAAGCAGTGTTATGACCATCTGATCTCTCGATCCTAACGATGGGTGCATTATTCTTTAATTTTTATCTTACTTTTCATTAAATTAGTAAGTAAATTAGCAAACAAGCAGCTAAGTTTATAAATATATCTTAATTTTATTCTTAAAAAGGAAAAAAAAAAAAAGAATCTTACCCTAAAAATTATCATCAATTTGGATAAGAGAATTACCAGATACATGCATCAAATAAATTTAAATAAATAAATATATATATATATATATATATATATCAAAACTTATATAAAAATATAGACAGGTCACATGAAGAGAGAGAGAGAGAGAGAAAACATATATTATATAGTTTTATTTTTCCCTCCAATGATTATATTATATAGTTGAGAAGCATATAATATAATAGGGTAGTTTGAGGTGAGCGTGTAGCACCTGAGACTGTATAAGCAAGGTGTGGTGATGCGCGTGCGCCAGCACGTGGATTTCGTTGAATGGCACGTGTATCTTACCAAACAATCTCAATCAGCGCGTGGTCAAGCCCGTTGTACACGAGCCAATGATTCTTCATATAAACAAATAACCATGTCATCTTATAAATTTTATGAAAAGATTCCCAATTTAATACTTCATTAATTCATTATGTTCTATATAATACTAATCTCGAACATCGTTTGGAGACGGTACTAAATTACAATGAACACATACTAGTTTAAATTATAAGAAAATATTTAAATATAATTTTTTGACAAGCTTAGTGATCTCGTCAAATCGTTAAATTTTTTGACTCTTATCTATCACTGCCTCATAATCTCGATGCTCTGATATACCCTTGTCACAAGCTATGCACGTTCACGTATAATAGTTTTCACAAGGTAACCTGATATTTAAACATGAGGGGAGTGATCTCGTGCTTGAATCAACTACTGAGATACACATGTAAACTAGCTCAATCTATGTCATTTGTTGTTAAAGGCTAGTTCGTGAATGTATAATAATCTCCAGATACTAACATGATAACACGAACGAAAATAGGTACATAATCATTTAAGAACATTTTTACTCAAGTCTTATATAGTAATCTCACATAGCGTTTTCGTATCAGGTCACATGATATAACTGTTCATTCGGATTCGGATTCAAATTAAGCATAGCAAAAGTTCTTTAATAAACTACTTATCACATAGAAGTTTTACGATATGAAAATAATGTGTTTCTTTCTTTTATAATTCACGATTTTTTTTTTTTTTTTTTTGTCAAGATTTTTATATACTTAAAAAAAAATTAGTACGATCAAAAGAAGCTAAAAAATTAAAGAACATTGAACCAAACTGATCAAGTTGAACTGGATCGAATCTATCAAGAACCCTTACCAGTTGTAGTAGCGGGCATGCATTTTCTCGGGGTGAGACTCTTCTCTATGTCGATATTTATATATTTATTTATTGACTTTTTATTTTATTTTATTATAATCTTGACTTTATTAATTTCTAAAGAATGATAAAAGAGAATTAGTAACATTATACTTTTAGTAAATAGAAAAATTTTTAAGTGAGAGATAATATGAAGTTTTTTTTTTTTTTTTTTTTTTTTTTTTTTTTTTTTTTTTT